>NW_024882991.1:0-147150 GCF_019059575.1 Amphibalanus amphitrite | reverse complement strand
AGGAGAGAGAGAGAAGAGAGAGGAGAGAGAGAGAGAGAGAGAGAGAGAGAGAGAGAGAGAGAGGATGACCGGGAAGTGACCTTCACAGAAACAGCAAATAACCTAGAGCTATGAGCTTATCAGCCACTCATTACACCCGAGCCAAAATTAGGATCCTTATTACAAGCATCATCATATCACCTGGATCTATGAATAGCTGGGAATCTGGATGAGACAGCTCAATGACTCCCAGACACGTGCGGAGTTTTGTGCATTCCAGTCACGGTCTCTTATGTGACCCGACATAACACGCCTTATTCTCCCTCATGCCTCACACACCGATCCGTTTCTACCACATCACGTTCGCAGCTCGCGGCTTGTCCGGTCACCCGGGGCGCCGGCTGACCGATCACCTGACCTTCAGCGGTCGGCACTGACCGATGACCACTGCGGCGGGGCGCAGGTCATCCCCCATCGGTCACTGGAGCCCCGTGGTCTCAGATGACCGGCGCCATCGCTCGTTGGCCCAGTGACCCGCCGCAGAGACGGCCTTAGGTGCGGTCTCTTGATGCGGCCTCAGATCGGTCTCTTATACAGTGAGTGCTGAGTTGCAACACACCGGCACCAGCAAAGGCAGGTTATGAGGCATGGATGGAGGTGAGCGAAGGCAGTTAGAGAAGCTGAGAATGCTATTGTCTGCGTGGGTGGGCCGCCGGTGAAGCCCCCGTGAAGGTCTTCAGACGTTGGCATGCGAATGTGAGAGCTATGAATGGAAGCTGGGGTTTTTTGCCGGGCTGATGAAATGGCCGAGCTGAAGAATAAAGATAAACGGTTGCGATAAGAAAAATGAATGGCTTGCTTCAGGCAGCTCTAGAGGTCATGAGCTCGGAATTCAATTTTGTTTTCCGATGCGTGGATAGTATGTAGGGCTTTGCTAGTTCACGTTCTCATTAGAGGCTGTGGATCTCTCTCCCTCAATCTCTCCCTCTCCCTCTCTTTTTCTTTCTCTCTCTCTCTCTCTCTCTCTCTCTCTCTCTCTCTCTCTCTCTCTCTCTCTCTCTCTCTCTCTCTCTCTCTCTCTCTCTCTCTCTCTCTCTCTCTCTCTCTCTCTCTCTCTCTCTCTCTCTCTCTCTCTTTCTCTCTCTCTCTCTCTCTCTCTCTCTCTCTTTCTCTCTCTCTCTCTCTCTCTCTCTCTCTCTCTCTCTCTCTCTCTCTCTCTCTCTCTCTCTCTCTCCCTATCCCACCCTCTCTCCCTTTCTCTATCCCTCCGCCTCCCGGTCCTGCCCAGGTGTTTGATTCTTGATTGTTTTGTTGACGTACATACTTCTCTCCGGCACACGGCAGCAGGCCTCCCCAGCTCCTCGTCTGTTCGCTCGTTCGTCTGTTCGCTCATCGTCTGTTCGCTCGTTCGTCTGTTCGCTCATCGTCTGTTCGCTCGTTCGTCTGTTCGCTCATCGTCTGTTAGCTCACTTTTCGTTTGCCCTCGGGGAAGGTGTGTGCTCGTGTTTACGGTCGGCCGATTACCGGAGAATTATTGACCGTAAAAACCAGCAGGCGCGGAACCGCTGTTATAACGTGTTTACTGCTTACCGACCTATTCCTTTTTAGGGATTTATTGAGTTCAAGAAGACGTATATTTAAGATAATACCAAACTGTTGGCTAGTGCAGTGGTGAATTGATGAACGCCTTCAAAAGGTAGGTAGGAAAGCTAGCAGCGACATCAGCGAGACGAATTTTATCGTCCATTTATCACAGTGACGCATACAGGCGGTGACGTTACGTCATCCCGTCTCGTCATTCACGATGACGGATCGTATGGCAATAGCCATTAGGTCGCGTTTTACGGGCTACCGAAGCGGCGATGACCTCTACCGACGATTGAGCGTTGGGCCATTCGGCCCGCTTTCAGCGATGGATTCGTTTAATGTATGCGAGTGTTTGTGTCTAGCGAATGGGTGACTCGGGCTCGACAAAAACGCTGAACGGCAGCCGATGGTGATTTATTTCCATTGATCGTTGGTCTCTGGTCAAGGTCTTGAAAACATCTGGTACGTAGACGGGATATTTTTGTGCCCTGACTGACTTGTAAGCTTAACAAATTACACGAATTCCTTCATGTTACGACATATTTACGTTTAACTTCTAAACCTGATCCTTCTTTCATAATTCACCCACTCATAGTTGCGGCACTCGGCGCTAGAGGCGCTACATGCGCGAGCGGTTGACCGCTCGCGAGGTCAGTTCTGTCCCGCATCTGTTTTGTTTTTGTAAAAACAATATAGGGCCGCCTCTGGCCGAGTGCCAGCAACGTTGGTTTCTTGAAACGGGACTGCACCAAGACCCTTTATAGGTGGCACAACGAATGCGATTAATTAGCACACTAGTTAGCTACTATAATGAAAGGGTCGCCAACTACACCCAGTGGCATGATTCGTCTAGTAAGTCGCGTCTCCGACATCTGACATCGCCATCAGAATCACCTTTGATCAGTGTCAATCGCGAATCGCTTTATGATTATGTCGATTTGTTATGCTGCTAATTGCGGGCAACATCCATCTGTAATTAGCCCAAAGGTGCTAAATGCATTTGCGTGGCATTTCATGTTTTAAAAAATGTAAAAGTAAAACAAATGAAATAACTGAGATTGATGGAAAATCTATGCATCCCAGTACTTGATTCCTTTCATTTCATCCATCTATATCACCATCACTTTCACCGATACTACCGTTCGCCACCCCATCCCACCGTCTCCCCTCCCCATCCCTCCCTCCCCGGTACTCACGTGCACTCGGCATGGTGGCCGCAGAAGAAGGGTACCGTCAGCTCGGGGTACTGATGGCCGTTCAGATAAGTACACTCGGTACCCGACGTCCTCAGGCACTCCTCCAGTGTTAGTGACCAGTTGGGAGCAGCAGATGGAGGAGGCGAATAGCCCCCCAGCACGCGGTCATGGGTGAACCTGGGGTCACAGAAGGTCAGAGGTCAGGGATGACACTCGGGGACATGCGATGACACTTGAAGAGATTGGGAGACAGCCGGCGATGAGACATGACGGGAGATGACAGGCGCCGGATTTGAGTCTGCGTGGGGTCGGCGCCGGGTCAGTATGAGGTCAGATCGAGGTCAGATGGAGGTCACAGAGGTCACAGTCACGCCGAGCCTCCGGCACCGGAACACACTGGAGACTCTGCGGCTGTGGAGGCCGCCATTGTGGTGTGTAATTGGCTGCTGGATGCCGGGGCTGTGGTTCTGGCTATGAAGTCGCGGTTTAGTGGTGCCCTCGAGGTCGTGACATCGGTTAGGGTGAGGATTCCCGGCTCTGATTAGTATATTGTCATCACGCTGGCGTGACAGATCCAGTTCGCTTGATTTTTAGTTGTTATTGGCCTTGATTTTATGACATATTCTCTTGGTTCTGTTAAGACCAGTTCCTATATATTTGCACCATTTTCTGTTATTATCGGGAAAAGTGGTGTGATCTGGTGAGCTGCAGTACCGTTGTTTTGCCCATCCCATATTTTAATTTTTAGTTTCAGCTCTCAGGCTCCATACACTGGCCGTCTATTCTAACGTCCCATTCTCGTTTTTACCAGCCTGGATCCTCAACTCAAACCACAGCCCAGCGCTTACCAGCCGCAGACCAATTGAAAACATGTGGTCAGAGGGAGAAAGCTATTGTTTGTCACATAGCCGCGGTCTTGGCCGCGGTCGGACCTTTCCCAAACCACGGTTCCGTATTGGATACACGGATGGCTCTTAGCCGTGAGTTAAAGGTAGTGTGCCAGCTTTCTTGGACCGTATGGAGTTAATGGCCCAGATAAGGAGAACCGGATTTTTAGAACTTATCCATACCTTCAAAACTCATGGAAACGGCTTAAATTCTTCAAATTTTGAGTACCCCAGTGCGAAATTCGCCCCGACGGGTTGTCGGTCGTACCCCAACCACATTTCACACCACTATGAACAATAAATGCACACACTGAAATCGCTATTACCGATATGCTCATTAGGGTGTGTCATCGAGGGGGTGATTCTCGCAGAATCAAACGCCGTAAGGTTTTTCCTTGGCACATTGATCAATAATGAATTTTCATCCATATCCGAGTCCACCAAAATTAAAATTCGTGCGGCGCCAGCCGTTCAAAGTTTTGGCGCCCGGCGTTGCAGTCTCCAATGCTGAGCGTCACCCAGCACTGCGAGTAACACCAAGTATTGTAGGAGGTAATAATGCAAAATAACTGCCGCTGAAAATGATGCTTTTGAGCGCTTCTAAGGCTGATTGTTGCAAAAAAGCATGTCCTTAGAGTGTCCATTTATTCTTTTTATTGTGCTCAATGAATTAAATCGAGCATGGCTTCTGAAACTAAAGAAGAAGCTGCCCGATTTTGAGAAGCGGGCGGGGTGGAGGCGGAGACGGCAAGTGACTCAGATGCGTCTTCTGAAAACACCGACTCCGTGGCATCCTCTGGGCGGTGCTTCTTCTTCTTCTTCTTCTTCAGCATGTCATCTCGTGTGGCCCGGCCCGTCTCCACCAGGATGTCCCGGAGGCTGCGTCGGCAAAGGGCCCCACGGGCGGGTCCGTGGCCCCTGGTAGGCGGGGTAGTCGACCAACAGGTGTTTGGCCGAGTCCGGTTCGTCGCAACGGACTTTCTCGTCAGACTCGGCCGGACCGAGTCGGAATCGGGTGTCTCCGGTGAGTGGGGAGCAGCTCACGCGGAGCTGTGCCACTGTGATCGACGCTCGGCGGTCCAGTTCTCTCTCCGTGGCCCAGAGCGCCACATCGTCCGCATTCGCAGATGTGTACCTCCAGTTCCCGAGCCGCAGTTATAGCCGGTCATACGAGCCTGCAGGGTTAGCGTCCGATGGCTGCGTTGGTCCTTCAGGAAGACAGCCTCCTGCTGAGTGACTCAGTGGGCGATGAGACTTGTGCACCTGCTCTGAGAGTTGCATTTGCATTTCGCGATATCCAGGAGTTGTTGAATTATGCAGTGGCGGCGCTTTGCTGGTTCCCTGTGTCGTGCTATAATTGTCGTATGGGCATTTCCTAATCAGCTACGTTTTTTTCGCCTCGTGAATTATGATCCGGATAGCATAGGGCCCTGCCGAAAGTGACACGGCCGCGTACAAAACATTTCGTGATAGGACAGCCGGCACTTTTGTCCCAACAGCGACTGCTGACTAAAGCAGAGGCCTTCAGTTATGTCAGGTCATAGGCGGCGGAACGGGGGGGGCACCGGGGCACCGTGCCCCCCCTTGAATTCTGCAAGGGGGGCACCAATAGCAAGGTGCCCCCCCTTAAATTTGATGTATTAGTACCAGGGGCGGATTCGGGAAAACTCCAAGGGGAGGGTCATGAATCGAAGTGGTTCCCCTACCTATGCCCAAAATTAAAACCTCAACGGATTTCGGCCACTTAATTTTGGTGGTGCCCTATTTTCAGTTTTTTTATTTTTTATTTTTGGTTAGTCATGTGATGACTGGTGCCCCTGGTGCCCCTGCTAGGCCGCTGGTGCCCCTGAAAAGACTGTGGCACCTACCTACCCTGCCCCCTGACAAGCCTACGGTGGGCCCTGACATGACTTAGGTGCCCATGGGCCCTGACAGGCCCGTGGTGCCCCTGACAGGCCTGTGGTGTCCTTGCTAGGCCTGTGGTGTCCCTGGGCCTTGACAGGTTTGTGGTGCCCCTGTTAGAACGCAGGTGCCCTTGACAGGTTTGTGGTGCCTCTGACAATCCTTAATTGCCAACGACAGGCTTGTGGTGCCCTTGACAGGCCCATGGTGCCCTTGCGAGGCCGGTGGTTCCCCTGCGAAGCCGATAGTGCCCCTGGCAGGTCTGTGGTGCCCCTGGAAGACCTGTAGTGCTTTTGCTAGGCCGATGGTGCTCCTGACAGGCCTGTGGTGCCACTGACAGGCCCGTGGTGCCCCTGCTAGGCCTGTGGCATCCCTGGCGGGCCTGTGGTGCCCCTGTCGGCTGTCAGGCCTGTGGTGCTCCTGGCAGGCATGTGGTGACCCCAGGCCCTAAGTCATGACCCATGTGACCTCCACCCTGGGATTCGCCACTGATTAGTACTGCGATGGCTTCTTGTTTTTGGGAATTATACATGTAGGATAAATCGAATTTATCAAACGACAATAAGGAAGAGACAAACACATAGGTACTTGAGGATCAGCTTAAAGTTAACCACACATACGGGCAGGGGTGTAATTTTCCTAAAATTATTGTGGGTGCCCAGCTGTAGGGGCGCCCGGCGCCAGGCCGTTTTGGGGCGCGATAGATATTCTTTATGTGGGAGCCTAAATTAACACCGAATTTGATAACATTGCTAGCCGAATGGCGCTTCAAGTGACGTGTCTGACTAAGCAAATACACGCTTAAAAGTGGAGACTGACCGGAAGGACGTAAAAAAGATGTAGAGAGGCGCCATCCAGTAGGAGGGGCACGAAATGTGGAGGCACCAGACGGTTACGACTTACGAGGGCGCCGTGAGACGATGAAAAGGGCGCCATTCTCTTAGGAGGGCGCCGAGTGATTAAAACGCTATGTGGTCCAGGGGCGCTAAGAGGCCAGAAGGGCGCCGCACAGTCAGTAGTGCTACGTTGGTGGGGACGTGGGGGCGCCAGATGGTTACGAGGGCGCCTTGAGATCATGAAAAGGGCGCCATTCTCGTAAAAGGGTGCCGAGTGATTGAAAACGCTATATCGACACCATTTTTTAAAACCCACATCTGCTCTCCCGTGAATTTCCGGGAGGCACGAAAGATCTCCTTTTAAAGGAACTATCCCACCTTCTAAAATGTTGTTAAAACCAGTTAAATTGTGCCCGACTTTATAGATTGGATGACCAGGAAAACGGTTCTGGCATTTATTTTTCATTAAACATCTTAGGCTTCCCATACACACAAACTTTCAAATATGTGACATCACAGCCCAAAATTACCTCCTTCCCCAGGCCACATTACTGTCATAAAGCTGATTCTTTTTACTCTGTAGGCACCACAATAAAGTTCAGACCAAGTTTTAACCCTCGCCCGTAAACGGCGATCTGCCACCTTCGCCCATGCAGGGGGGGGGGGGTTGGTGCGACCCCCCCTTGGCGTTTGAAAACGGAGCGTCGTAGAGCTTAGCGGAAAAGACCAACGGATTGCTCTCGCCGAGATCTCGCGATTGGTGGTATAGTTTTTGGTCCTAGGTCAACATTTGACCTACTTTTGACCGGTCAAAGGTCAAATTTTTCGGAAAAATAGACTTTTTCAACTTTCCGCGGCGATTGCGGCAAAACGGTGGAAGATATCGACTTGAAACCTTTACTTTCGTGTTCCTTGATCAATTCTCTATCGTTTGGTATGTATTTCGTTTCCCTAGCTCTAAAAATGGCGCGTTGGGAGCGCCGGAAGTCGGCAAGGTCACAGTCGGCGGCAGAAATTCGAAAAATCAAAATTTAAATTTTTGAAATCTGATTGTGTTTTTGGATTTGGGAGGTCCATTTGCTCCCTATAGAAGCTAATATTGCTGCATATTCCCATCGAGGTGACAAGAATTAGCAAAATAGTGGTTCGGGCGCTTTTCAAAAATAGTACCGGACGCTGTTCCTCTTGTGACGTCATAGCTCCGTGACCTGACCTGACCCGGTCAAGTTTCTTATACCATATGATAGCCAATACTTGCCCCAACATGCATGGGAAGTTTCATCACGATCCATCAACCGATGTCCGTACCACCGGCAGGAAACCTCGGGCGTTGGCACTCAGTTTGTGAAAATCCGGCCGGAGGCTGTTCCCTTTGTGACGTCATAACTCCGTGACCTGACATGACCCGGTCAATTTTTTTTATCAAAAGATGCGCAAGGTTTGCCCCATAAGGTACCCAAAATTTGGCGGCGCTGCGCGCCGCCGTTTTTGCACTATTTCCGAAAAACCTCAGGGGGGGGGGGGGTTTGCACCAACCCCCCCCCCCCTACATGGGCGAGGGTTAAGCGATTTTTCAACGAACAAACCCATTTAAATCAGAATGACTAAACGAGGTGACGTCACACTAACGGTCGCTCCATGTTGAAGATAGGGCCTTGCGCAAGGCCCATTTTCAAAAGAAGGGAACGCATTTCTTCAACACCAAGAGGCCGCGGGGGTTGCAACCTAGATAGATAGTGGTTTCTGAACCTCGCCGCAAGCTTGGCTATCTCAACTCAAACCCCATGTTAAAGGTGGGATAGTCCCTTTAAAAGTGTCCAATCGTCCGATCCTGATCAAATGTGTGTTCGTAGGCCTGTTCTTGTATTGCTTTATCTGCCAAGATAGACAAACTTGAGAAAAATCGAGTGATTGTACCTTTTTTGAAGGTCTCTAACCAACTTGTCTGAAATTCACCGGAGAACAAATGTGGAGTTTAAAAAAAGGTGTCGATATGTGGTTCAGGGGCGCTGAGAGGCCAGATGGGTGCCGAACAGTCGAGGGATGCACGGTGAACAGAGACCTAAGGACGCGAGACGGTCAGGAGGGCGCCGTTAGACCATGAGAATGGCGCGGTGCTGTCAAAAGTGCGCCATTCTCCCAGAAGGGCGCCGAGTGATTAAACACGCTATATTATCCATGAACGCGAGACGGTCGCCGTCAGGAGGACGCCGTTAGAGCATGCGAAGGGCACCGTGCTCTCGAAAGGACGCTTGCAGCCTTGTAAAAGACTTGTGGCTGCATTTTCATCATTGTGGGGGCATAATTCAGGATTGTGGGTGCATATGCCCCCACAAAGAGATATAAAATTACACCCCTGCATACGGGGGTGAACTGCCATTTTCGTTTAGTAAAAAAAAATAAAAAAATCAAAAAAATCATCGTGTCAGGGCTGTGACGAAAAATAAGTGGCCTAAACCCGATGAGAAAACAGGATTTGGGGGTACCCTAGGTTTGGCTCCTTGAGCCATGGTGCCCCCCCTTGTCTCAAATCGTTCCGCCGCCTATGTGTCAGGTGGCTGAGTGCTCAAAGAAGAAATCAAACAAATAGTGCATTTAGGGCCGTGGCGAAAAAAGGACAAGGCAACTCTGAACTAATGAAGGAATCCCTGTTCGCGATCTATGTAAAACACACGACGAAAGTGATCAAAAGGGACTGCTATAAGCCCTACAGACAGCCCTACAGACTTCTGAACAAAACACCAGAGACACAGGAAGGAACAAAGCGCCGCCACTGCATAATTCAACAACTCCTGGATATCGCCAAATGCAAATGCAACTCTCAGAGCAGGTGCACAAGTCTCATCGCCCACTGAGTCACTCAGCAGGAGGCTGTCTTCCTGAAGGACCAACGCAGCCATCGGACGCTAACCCTGCAGGCTCGTATGACCGGCTATAACTGCGGCTCGGGAACTGGAGGTACACATCTGCGAATGCGGACGATGTGGCGCTCTGGGCCACGGAGAGAGAACTGGACCGCCGAGCGTCGATCACAGTGGCACAGCTCCGCGTGAGCTGCTCCCCACTCACCGGAGACACCCGATTCCGACTCGGTCCGGCCGAGTCTGACGAGAAAGTCCGTTGCGACGAACCGGACTCGGCCAAACACCTGTTGGTCTACTACCCCGCCTACCAGGGGCCACGGACCCGCCCGTGGGGCCCTTTGCCGACGCTGAGGGAGATCCTTTCCACCGAGGCTGGGCTCATCCGGGACATCCTGGTGGAGACGGGCCGGGTCACACGAGATGACATGCTGAAGAAGAAGAAGAAGAAGAAGCACCGCCCAGAGGATGCCATGGAGTCGGTGTTTTCAGAAGACGAATCTGAGTCACTTCCCGTCTCCGCCTCCAGTTCCACCCCGCCCGCTTCTCAAAATCGGGCAGTTTTTTCTTTAGTTTCAGTAGCATTGCTCGACTTAATTCATTGAGCACAATAAAAACAGTAATTGGACACTCTAATGACATGCTTTTTGCAACAATCAGCCTTAGAAGCGCTCAAAAGCATCATTTTCAGCGGTAGTTATTTTGCATTATTACCTGCTGCAATACTTGGTGTTACTCGCAGTGCTGGGTGACGCTCAGCATTGGAGACTGCAACGCCGGGCGCCAAAACTTTGAACGGCTGGCGCCGCACGAATTTTATTTTTTTGCAAAAACGGTTGCTATGCCGTGTGTTTGCAGGTCTCAGTGCCAAGGAATTTCTTAACGGCATTTGGTTCTGTTACTGATGACACACCCTAATGCTCATCCAATCAAGTTTCGATAAACCCGTTCATCATCAGCTCCTGCGGTTTCGAACACGCCTGTTAGTTGGCTTCTGATGCTCGTCGAGGTCGGAATTTCCAAATACGCGTGGTGCGTCGGGCCGCGCGCTCTGACTTCGGCCAAGAAAAATGCGTCAGCTGATCATTGTCATTTCTGCCACTTACGTGTGGTGAAATGGGGTCATAACTTATAAGACGGCTTTTTCATATCAATTATTTTACATAAAATCATATTTCAAACCATAAATAATGTTCGACAGCCAAATAAAAGAAACAATACCAATACGGGCTTACAGTTTAAGGCTCGACATTGTGTTGTCTACGATTAGACAGCTGATAACTCATTCCCGTACGTCGTATGGTCGTAACACTATAATGACCTTTGCTTATTGTCACAAGTGCGCCGCATTCGCGATTGTTGCCCGACGCCTGTTTGCAGGTGAGCCCACTACAGTTGTTATACATATCTAAAAACCGATAAACTTTTAGGCGAAAAAGGCACTATTCCAGGCCCATTTTTGATTTTTTTTTTGCGATATTAGGTAAAAACAGAAGCTTCTTATCCTAGGAAAAATAAAATGGGAAATCTTTCAAAGGTGGCACACTACCTTTAAACGATGGTCAGTAAAACAAATCAACGATTTACATATTCTAAAACTTCCAAAGCCTCTTACCAGATCTCTGATTTGACGAAGCCTTCTGCGGAATGCAGAGTGAAAACGAGTGTAGGCTTCTCTTTCGTATGATAAATGAACAAATATGTTCAAACCGTCCAACATCGAACGATAGAGATCGCTGAGATGACCTCAGTGGATAAGATCTAAATCGACCAACTCCATAGATATCTGGGAGCGGTGGGAGTCAGATACTAAATGGTGGAAGCGAGATGGCTCTGAAATCGGTAGGTATGTCATAAATCACTAGATGAGAGTCAGTTTTGATTTGTAATCGCTCATGGTCGCTGATGTCTGGTGATAGAGCCGACACGCGCGGTTGATGGATCATATTTCATGTCAAATTGTTTTGGTCGGAAATGTTGTGATGCATTCGATAACCTTTTTTTTTTACAAATGTGTCATAACTCATAATATACCCACTCGTCGCGAACGCCAATATAGGTAAGGGAGAAGGTTTTCTTCAGTGCACCGACTTCAATTGAACTTGACAGGATGATGCTGTCTTAATTACACCAGCATGCCTTTTCACACGAATGTTAAACTCAAATCACCGTCTTAGACTAAACTCACACCTTGATTTGGCCACATCCGCATGAAAACATGCCTTATATAATGACTGGAAATTTCCTAAACACCTGAACGGAAGCTGAGGCTGACGGCTGAATTAGTTTCATAATGACGTAACGTTAGGATTAATGCCCTGCATAATTGCTCAGATGAAAGTTAATGGTGCATATTGCACTACTGTTCACCTCGGTATGACCCGGTACCGTCTCCCGTTCCTGTCATTGCGGAATAATTGAGCGCTTAACCATCAGAGAACAGGAAGGACATGTTTATCGTGGCAATGACATGGCGGTGCACACAAGCAATCCATTCCAATTGCGTTACTAACGACTCGAGATTACTGTCGATTTTCCAGTGGCCTTGTTTCGCTCATCAACATTGAGCGATCATGTGACAATGCAGGGAATAAGGGAAGCATCTCTTATGTCTTCCTTGCATTTTACGCTCTATACTGACACGCAACCAAAATAAACGAAAGATGGAAGAAATTACAAACACAATGAAGTTAGGGTTAAGCATGCAATACTTAAAGATAATAACATGAAATTAAGTACCTTAATAGTTCTCAAGAGACCTTGATGCTAATTGTCTTTTCTGGGATTTTCAGATTACCTCTAGAAAACCCTCTAGAATCCGGCATTTTGCAAAAACCTCCAGGAGCCCCGAAACGCTCCCTTAAAACCTCTAGATCTGGAGGTTTACCTCTAGACCTGGCAACACTGAGTAAAACGTATTTCGTCATCCGGATTTGTCTGCTTGCAAACATCACTTTTGTCTGTCCCTTCACTTTGCTCATTATTGATTACCTATAGGGGCATTCCACGTCAAATCAAACACCGAAATCCGTCATCCCCTTCGATTTTTCTGAAAATTTGTAGGCAGACTGGGCATGGTTCAAAACTGAGTTACGTATAATATTTTCGAAATTTGATAACGTATCGCTGAGATATAGGTCATCGAATATAGCGAAAAATGTCACACATCAATTTTTTAAATGGCTATAACTCTGGTTCCTTTGCTGGTATCAAAATGATATTAACAGGGTCTTATAGGCAATTGATAAGGCTTTGATTTTTAATTATAAAATTAAACTGAAGTGACCTTGAAATGCATTTGACCTTGAATTAAAACAGAAAAAATTAAATAGCAAAAAACACGTCACCTTCGATTTGGGTAATTTTTACATATTATGTCCGTCACAATGTTCCTAACCATCTGTGAAAAAATTGGAGTGGGCCATTCATAACTTTCGCGGCAAACACCGTTTTCATGCATCAGCATCACGCAACCGCGCGTGACCTTGAAAGACAGAGTCAAGACATGCTTGCTTGTGTACACTTTCTGATATGAATGATGCTGATTAGTGATATCCCAAACTCTGCGAGAATGGAAATGCATAGTCATCGTAGTCAAGCATTCACGTTCCATAGTAAAAGTGTCTCAGACAAACGGTATTTTGCGGTGAATTTTGAGCCGTGTGGAAATGCATCATGAAGTAAATTCAACGAAAACATTATCACGCAACGATATCTTCGTCTTTTGATCTTCACTATACGAAAGAACATACATTTTTAGTATGTATGGGGAATTGCTAGTTAATCCAATAATAAATATGGCAGTTAGAGGCCCGCTAAGAGTAACATGTCGCCGGCTGAGGCGGGCTCGGCTGATGCGGGAAACGCAGCAATCACAATTTTGTGTTTACACGTTCATATTTCAATTGTTTACCAACCGATTTTCAAAATTATTTCACCATAAGATTGCCTGTACATTTCTTAGTCTTTTCACAAAATTTGACGCGAATCGAACGCAATCAGCGGTAGGGAGCGGCGAGCGCGATGTAAAGACGGAACCGTTCCGTTCCGTCCCGGCACAGTCTACAATTCAGGCGGCGCGTAGCGGTCGGCGCCGGCTGCCGAGTCGCCGCGTCGCTGCGGCGACGGGATGTTCACTTTACACCGCTATTACTAGAACAGTTGTGAACCGATTTTCTTATTGCTTGCACGATGAGATGGCCAATTCAATTCTTGACAGGAAGCCATAATTAATTTCGCATTAATCTTATGAGATATTGGCGAAAAACAGGAGGGGTGGGCGAAATTCGCTCTTCCCCCTCCTCTGCGCGTGCTAACATACGTTTGCATATGTGCAATTTTCTTCAAAACTTATGAATGGCCCACTCTAATTTTTTCACAGGTTGTTAAGAATATGGTAGGCAATAAAATATATGAAAATGAGCCAAATCGAAGGTGACGTGTTTTTTGCTATTTCAATATTTGTGCTTAAGAACAGAGTTAAGCAAATTTCAAGGTCATATATTTAAGTAGGTGCAATTCTAAACAAATGCTTAAGAAATTACCTAAACAGTAAGGTTTATTTCATTCAAATCAAACAAGTACAACCAAAGTTATGGTCGTTCAAAAATATAAAGATGCAACATTTTGTAAAAATTTGATGCCCTTTATTTAGAAGACCTGTGGTCAGAATGTGCAAAAAACATCAATGTAATGTCCGGGGCCACACAGGAACTCGCTCACAAATTTATAATGAAATCGCTGATGGTAAGGTGCAAAACAGCCGATTTTTGTTCGATTTGACGTGGAATGCCCCTATACGGAAATTTTCTTTCATTATCTGTGATAATGCTGAAATCAAAAATGAGTTTTGAATTTTTAGGAAATATTTTTCAACATTCCTGCTTAAATGTCGTATGTGATAGTTTAAATGATAAATAGAACCACAAATAAATAAATATATCACACAATTATTCCTCTTCCTTAGAGGCACCTCAACCTTTAGTAACACGAACAACTGGTGATACGCGTAGTTGCGCGTAGTACTTTGTGTACGTAGACTTTCCTATCCTATCTTTCGCGGCTATTGATACGCTGGCTGACGAGTCAACCGTATTCGATATCTATAATGAAACTTTTGATCCCTTCATAAATGATATAGGCAACATATCCACGACTCATTCTCAATATGATAAGGTGAGGACTAGCTGCAGTTTTCATGAATGTACCAAATTTCGAAATCTTAACTGTTTTGAAAATAACATTTCAATCATTCATATAAATGCACGTTCCATGGTAAACAAGCTGGATGAAATTGAAACATTTTTGGCACAATTAGAACAAAAAATGGCATTTGTATGCATATCAGAAACCTGGCTTAATCCAAAAATAGAAAATAAGTTTGGCTTAGGGGATGAATATATGGCTTTCTACAAAAGTAGAGAAATTAAAGTAGGAGGGGGATCAGCAATTTTTGCATATGACAAATATTTCACTGGAATACAAAAGATAAATATACATGAGTTTAAAACAGCTGAAGTAGTTACACTACAGATCAAGAATGGAAACAAACCACCTTTCCTTGTTTGTCAAATGTACCGACCCCCTGAGAATGAATGGGAATTTCTAAATGAAATGGAACAATTTCTTGCCACCTTAACTTAACTTAATATGCTTGCATTCATTACAGGTGATTTCAATTTTGATTTATTTTCTATGAAAAATAATTCTGCTAATGAATCATTTTTTACATTAATGTGTAGTTATGGATTTTTGCCAACCATCTCCAAAGCTACCCGAATTACCCCAACCTCGGGTACTCTTATTGATAATATCTTTACAAATGACTTGTCCAAAGTGGTAGTACCAGGAATCATTTTAACAGACCTTTCAGACCATCTTGTAATCTTTGCAACTGTAAACATTGAAAATAAGAGATTGGAAAAGAAAAAACATAAAGTAAAAACAGTATTTGACTACAACAAAATTGAAACCCTCAGGGGCCAACTAGTACAGAGTCTTGATGGACTCACTGCTCAAACAGATCCAGAACTGGCATGCATACAAATAATACAGGCATACAAGGATGGTATTGCTTTGTGCTCGAAAAACATAGCAAGCTCGAGAAAAAATAACTTCATAAAACCATGGATGACTCCAGCAATTCTCTGTTCCATTAATCATAAAAACAAATTATTTGTTAACAAACTTAAAAATCCCAGCATGTACAACATAGCACAATACAACAAATATCGTAACTGTCTCAATAGGGCAATCGCCAATTCAAAGAAGGCCTACTATGAAGCGGAATTCCAAAAAAACAATAGGAACCCCAAAAAGACGTGGGAAACACTAAATGAACTCCTAAAACAAAAAAGCAAATATGATATTTTACCTGAAACATTTAACAATACTGATAATAATGAACCTGAAAAAATGTCAATGGCTGAAAATTTCAACAAATTTTTCACAGAAATTGGTGAAAAATTGAAACAGAATATTCCATGTAATAACAAAAATCCTTTAGAAAATGTGCAAGAGGCAGAAGGAGAATTTTCAAACTTCTGCAATGTCACTGATGACAAAGTAGAACAAATAATCAAACAGCTTAAAGATGTTGGCGCTGGAGTCGACGGGATCAATTCAAAAATATTAAAACATACTTACAAACCTATCCTTTCAAAGCTTACCTATTTCTTTAATCTATGCCTTTCAACAGGAATCTTCCCAAACCCATTGAAAATAGCATCTGTGAAGCCAATCTACAAAAATGGAGATCAAAATAACTTGTCAAATTATAGACCAATTAGCATATTGCCAGTGATTTCAAAAATATTAGAGAAACTGATCCACTACCAATTGACAGAGTTTGCAACAAACAGATGCATTCTCTCAGAAAACCAATTCGGATTTAGGAAAAACAACTCTACATACATGCCTATCATGCTTATACAAGATTATATAACTGAAGCACTGGAAAAAAATGACATTGTAACGGGCATCTTTCTTGACCTTTCAAAAGCCTTTGACACGGTAGATCACAAAATACTACTAGAGAAATTAAACAAAATGGGTTTTCGAGGACATGTTCTAAAAACAATTAAATCATATCTAACGAACAGATTCCAAGTGGTGCAGATAGAAGGGGTTAAGTCAACAGAACGAGAAATAAAAATAGGCGTACCTCAGGGGTCAATCCTTGGACCACTTCTTTTTATTTTATATTTAAATGATATAGTAAATTTGCAATTTGAAGGTCGATTTATGCTCTATGCAGATGACACTGCAATATTCTTCAAACATAAAAACATAGAAATACTGCAAGAAATAACCAATGAAGCGCTGGTAAAAGTATCAGAATGGTTTGAAGCTAATTATCTTACAGTGAATACATCAAAAACATTTCTCCAAGTGTATTCAAAACGCAGGTGTACCGAAAAGCTGAATATATACATTAAAGACACTGCATTAATAGAAAAGAAATCAGTGAAATATTTAGGAATTCTAATTGACTCTGACCTCAAATTCACAACCCATATCAGTAGCATTTGTAATACTATTAGCAGAAATATTGGAATGATTGCAAGAGTTAAACGATTTATCCCAAAACAGCAGCTCATTCAACTGTATCACTCCCTCATTTTTCCTTACATCAACTACTGCTGCTTTATTTGGGGCTCTAACTATGATGAACATCTTCAAAAACTGGTAATCCTGCAAAAAAGGTTCATGAGACTCATTGAGGGTATTTTCCCACCACAAAGTGCTACCCCAATATTTAAAAAATATAATATTCTAAAAATTAAAGACATAGCCAAACTTCAAATAATACTTATCATGCATAAGTACATAGTACATGAATTGCCAGTGTCTGTAGGGCGATTGCTTCAACTCTCAACTGAACCTATCCATCATACAAGGAATATCAACCATTTTCAACCTGTCTTCTCAGCAAAAAACTACAGGCTCTACTCCTTTGCCTGCATGGGACCCAAACTTTGGAATGATGTAATCGCAAAAGATATTCTGTTAGAAGAAATACCACAATCAAAGATCACTTTCAAAAAATATGTAAAGAATATCTTGCTTAGTGTATACTAAGCAAAAGTAGTGGGAAAATAGCAAAGTTATTAACAAAACTAGTAGATAAGCATCCTTGGGTATAAAGGACCCACTAAATGCTTTCAACAGGCTTAGAAAAAATATGAAAGTAAGCAAATAAGCAATCTTTGTAAGTAAGCTTTGTATCTTTTGTAATGTAAATCTTTTGTAATGTAAGCAATCTTTGTAATGAAAGGTGAAGATACAAACAATATTGATATAAATAGGAAATGAGAGCAAATGACAATGCGTACACGAATAACAATTAACAAATTACATATGCGTAGTACTTTTCACAGGCATTGTTCAGCACCTCAACAGGTGGCCCAATAATGGATGTACCAATAGGTACATTTATTATCGGGAAGGCTGCAAATGCCGGCTACAATAATGTGTTGACTGTTTTGTGTGCAACCTGTGTCATTTTCAACACAAAAGATACATCCCCACTCAATTGGAACGCCAGACTTGACGGGGCCCACCGGCAACAAGCTATGCTTAGCTGGTGGGCCCCAGAAAGTCTGGCTATGAACTCGAGCTCGAATTGACCAGAAATGTTTCCCCACTGCCATTCTGCTGTTTTCCTGTGAGTGAATGTTTAAATACCATCTACTAACCAATTATGCATGGTTGTATGAATGACTTCTTTCGTAGATGCATTTGGACAGTCATTCGCTGCATTCAGCAATGACTACTTTTGCTCTCTTTTATCATTAACCTGTTGCCCGCACTTCTTTTGCTTGATTTTGTTTCCTACTTTTCCTAGCTGGGAGTGCCGCGACTTATCCTTTATTTTGTCTGGTGTTAACGTAAGGTGCTGTGAGTCGCTGGGCTGAGGGTGGGGGCACTCCTGGTCACCTATTAATGGGTGGCGGAGTAGTTCGAAGAAATAAAAAAAAAAGTTAATAGTCCTAAGTTACGCGCTCTGGATCACTGACCTTGCCATGATCCTGTCGATGGGATCCCGGATCATGCTGAACCGGAGCGGCAGGGAGGCTCCGTGCTCCACAAAGTCCATGATGTAGGCGGAGTGGGAGACGCAGGCTCCGTCCGCTCCGGTGTCAGACAGGGAGGCCATCTTCTGCACCAGCCGCTTCTGTGGAGGAGATGGGATGGAGAGGGGTGAGAGTAGTGAGCAGGGGAGCGAGGGGAGTGAGAGAGGTGGTCTGAGGGAAGGACAAAGTGTTAGAACATGAGCCTGAGTCGTAGTGTGTTGATGTGAAGACGCATCTGCTTCAAGAGCGCTAGTGATGATGGCAGTGTCTGAATTCCAAAAAGGAAGGCTAAAAATAAAACAAAATCAGGAAATCGTGCCGCAACAAAATTCTAGAAAATATTGCAGGACACTTTAATGGTTAATGACCTGTAAGCAAAATGCTCGTACACCCCGTGGTTCAATGTCACCAGCTGCCAGCTGGAAACTGACATTGAAACGCAACACGGCCAGGCAAGCGGTGTCCTCTCGGGACATTTTCCGTTTCAACCTCTACATTGGCCAACATCCACCCAACAATGCCACCTGGACAGTACAATGAGAGAAACTCGAGCCCGTTGTTACAGTTGGTCCAGCACTGCTGGAATCTCGACTGGTGTCGGAACACATAGCTCCGGTGGCCGGACCAGTGGCCAGACAATATCTCACATGCCGGGAGTTCCAGTCCCGTTTCAAAGCCCACGGACCGGCGCAAGAGAGCCTTAGATGGAGGAATGTGCGGCAAGCTTGCCGAGTTTGAAGAAATGTAATGGATATTTTCTGTCTGTCCTTGGTATGCGTTTGACAGGTAAAAGATTGATTGTAAGTACGTACACTGTACAGTCATATGCTTATGCATGCATATTAACCATGTGTGGGGGTAACAGATTGGCTGATGATTAACATATGGATGCTAGACAATAGAGCGGTCGTTAACCTGTTCTCTGATGTAATATTTCACATCATTGACTGATCCACTTCCCCTTAACCTAGGTAAGTACACCAGCATGACGGCCTTTCCCTTATCATTCCACACACATCGTTAGTATTTCTCACAATCATGCAGCACTGTGTCACAGTCTCTCACATTACGGTATCCCCTTCCGGCGACCCGTACAGGCGTCCTGTAGCGGCGCACGCGCACTTCCCACACCCGAACTTGATCACAGGGCCCACGGCGGCGGCCGTCAGTCTGACGAAAGTGAAACTGGTGCGCCGCGCCGCCGGCTGCGGGCTCGGCACGCGGTGTATAGTGGCTCCCTGACCAGTCCCGGTGGGCAGAACTGGACAGTAGTCCTTCCCAGGAGCGTGGGTTGAAGTGACCGAGCGGGGAGGGCGGAGCGGGGTGGATGGGGGAGTTAGAAAGTGAGCAGGTATTGAGTTAGAAGTTGGAGCAGCACATGTTGAATGAATGTAGAACGGAAAATATGTGGATGGAGAAAGAAAATGGGAATTGGTTGTTTGAGAACGTGGATAAATATATCAAAGAGACATCAAACAGATGAAGTTTGGGATAATATTGTCTTTTTTGTCTATAGTGCCGTCATAAAAGTCCCCCCAATCATAAAACAAAGCAAACGTCTTATAATTTGTTATCCGTACATTACCATCAAAAATATCCCATTGTTCAACTGCATTTTTAGGAACGTTTCATCATGGCCTTGGGTCCAGAGAACATCATGCAATAATCAAGAACCAGAAAAAAAAATTGCGATCGTAAAACCAGATACGATCAGATGGCCGTATGCATCGCAAACACGATACGATGACATCACCGACCGTGGTAGAACGTAGTTACGACGATAAGTGGCCAGAGTACGTGATCAAATGCACCAAGTGACCGCCGAGGCCGTTATAAGATGATCCAAATACTGTGTAGGGGAGACCCGGGAGGTATGGGCCCCCTGGAGGTATGGGCCATCGCAGTTTTGAAGAAGTGTTGCGTGTTTTTACACATTTGACGGCGTTAACTGGTAGCAGCCATTCCATTATACAACCCACGTGATTTTCAAAATCTTCCTCAATCTTCTTTGGCAATGAGCGGTGATAAACTGTTTTTGCCCTCTTCGAGTTAAATACGGTACATACAGAAAATTCATGATAAATTTGAACCAGGCTCGTTTTATGATGTCAGACCATCGCTAACATAAAGTTTAAAGTATGGAAATTATGACTGGATAGACAATTTGAAGCTTTCTAGCAAGATTATGAGCTGAGATGCTACGCACATTCTGGCGTCCTAACCGGGAGGTTCGGGCCACCCACCCCGTTGATCCTAAATAGATAAAAACATGCTTTCATTGAATGTCCCAGTCAATAGGTTTTAGTTTTGTCGCGCAAGGTCGAAAATTTAGTTTCAAATTTCATTCGAACAGAAAAAATATTATTGATCTTATTTCATGGTGCATGATGGTGCATGAAAACACATATGTGCCCAAGTGACCTTCATGAAGTAAGCTGTTGGCCGCTTATGCGGTCCCTGGGCTCTAAGAGAGATCAAGGTAGATAACAGCAACGAGTATTGTTCTCATTATCGAGAAAAGAATATGAAACATGGCGCCGGCCCATATCTCCCGAGCCATGGCCCATACCTCCCGGTGTATTTTGATGGATCGAAAAAGCACATGATGTATTGAAAGTTATTTCGAGACAAAATAGTTGATCCCCGATGCCTAATATCAGGCACACGTTGCAAGCGAAAGGCAATTTCACGTACACAGAGTGAAAAACCGGGTCTAGCGACTGCCCACTGGAAGAAAATTGTCTTTTCACAAAACCGGCCCATACCTCCCGGGTCTCCCCTACTCGTCGGAGCGAAGATGGAGCGACCCCGCCCGCGGCGCGGCCGGACCTTGGGGTCGTCTGCCGGAGCTTCGGTGGTCCACCCAATTGGGGAGTAGCATGTGCCGTCAAGGACAGACCCGGCCCACGAAAATCATTACTGGATGTTCTGTTGTATTAATTCGAGTATGATGCAACACAATGCATATGGTACTGCACCATTCAAACATAACCACGTCCACGGGGGCTGGAAAGAGTTTCATCCACATCCTGCTGGCGTCTGCTGTCTATAAATGCGACTGCTCCCATTCATATTTGCAATCACTGAAAACGTACATACAGACCACTGATATCGATTTTATACTACCTCTCAGACAAATAATGCCTCCCAGCCAGCCTTCCCAAATGGGGCCCATATGGGCTGAAAGTGGGGCATCTGGGCTTAAGTGGGCATGGGCTACATGTGGGCTATTATCTGGGCTAAATCTGGGTCCCATATGGGCTGAGCCCCAGCAAACATGCCCACATGGGTCCCATATGGGGTGAACATGGGCCAGATGGGCCCACGTGGGACATGGGCTACAGATGGGCTACCCACATGGGCCCCATATGGGATAAAAATGGGCCAGGTGGGCAAAACGCATGTGGGCTGGAGATGGGCATCCCATGTGGGTCCCATATGGGGTGAACATGGGCCAGATGGGCCCACGTGGGACATGGGCTACAGATGGGCTACCCATATGGGCCCCATAGGGGATAAAAATGGGCCAGGTGGGCCAAACGCATGTGGGCTAGAGATGGGCATCCCATGTGGGTCCCATATGGGGTGAACATGGGCCAGATGGGCTCACGTGGGACATGGGCTACAGATGGGCAACCCATATGGGCCCCATATGGGATAAAAATGGGCCAGGTGGGCCAAACGCATGTGGGCTGGAGATGGATATCCCATGTGGGTCCCATATGGGGTAAACATGGGCCAAATGGGCTCACGTGGGACATGGGCTACAGATGGGCAACCCATATGGGCCCCATATGGGATAAAAATGGGCCAGGTGGGCCAAACGCATGTGGGCTGGAGATGGGCATCCCATGTGGGTCCCATATGGATCACCCATGTAGGCCCCATTTAAGTTACTCCAAGAGCATAAAAGCAAAAAAGGTGACTGTTGTTCATGTGAATTTTGGACTCCAAGTGCATCAAGTTCATACATGATGCCATATGGGGTCAATGTAGGCTGGCCCATATGGGTCCCTGATGTGGGGGCCGCGTGGGTCTCATATGGGGCCTACGTGGGCTTGCCCATATGGGTCCCATGTGTCACCCACTGCTATTCCCATGTGGGCCCATATGGAAGAGGTGGGGGGCCATGTGGGCCCCATATGGGAACCATGTGGGCATGTTTGCTGGGATATGGACATTTCCTTTACTACAAAATGTTGGTATCTGACCCGACACCTATCTGGGCTGGATGCGGGCAGCATGTGGGCAAACTGGACATCAACAAGCTGGGCACACCCAGCCGGGGCCCACATGGGGCCCGGCCGCCCACATGGACAAAATTTACTACAAAACTTTGTTAACTGACCCGACACCTAGGTATCTGGGCTGGATGCGGGCAGCATGTGGGCAAACTGGACACCAACACGCTGGGCACACCCAGCCGGGGCCCACATGGGGCCCAGCCGCCCACATGGGCAAAATTTACTACAAAACTTTGTTAACTGACCCGACACCTATCTGGGCTGGATGCGGGCAGCATGTGGGCAGACTGGGCACCAACAAGCTGGGCACACCCATCCGGGGCCCACATGGGCAAAAGTTACTACAAAACTAATTGTTAACTGACCCGACACCTACACCAATCTGCAATAAACATTTCCTTTATTACAAAATTTTGTTAACTGACCCGGCACCTATCTGGGCTGGATGCGGGCAGCATGTGGGCAAACTGGGCACCAACAAGCTGGGCACACCCATCCGGGGCCCACATGGGGCCCAAATGGGCAAACTTTACTACACTTTGTTAACTGACCCGACACCTATCTGGGCTGGATGCGGGCAGCATGTGGGCAGACTGGGCACCAACAAACTGGGCACACCCATCCGGGGCCCACATGGGGCCCAAATGGGCAAACCTTACTACAAAACTTTGTTAACTGACCCGCCACCTATCTGGGCTGGATGCGGGCAGCATGTGGGCAGACTGGGCACCAACAAACTGGGCACACCCATCCGGGGCCCACGTGGGGCCCAAATGGGCAAACCCCAGCCAGCATGCCCATGTGGGCCCCACATGGGCAGTTGATGGGCATGGTGGGCTAGGTGGGCCATGGGCTAGAGATGGGCAAATATGTGGGCTGCATGTGGGCCCCACATGGGCTGCCCACATATTTTTTGGCAGGCATAATGCTTGATAATGAGATTGCTTGCACATGTACGAGGGCATATCCAGGAATTTTGGTGAACACAGGCATTCACGCGGTGTTCCTGTATGGTGGGCTTAATATGGGCACTGCGTGGGCAACCCATGTAGTGGGGTGTAGGTGGGCTGGATGTGGGCAGCCCATTATTTATTTTTTCACTGTCCAATGTGTATGATATTACAAGAAAAAAGAACTCGCTGTTTAGTCTCATGCCTCCAAAATACACTTCGACGTCGTGAGGAAGTCGCATAGTTGATGTTTGTGAGACCAGCTACGGCTGATATTGGACAGTCAATGTTGTGATTGTGTCGTATGATTGTGTCGCCTGAACCCGCCCCCATGCGCGGGCGACCCGCCGGCGGAGCTCGGCCCACCGGACGGGGCCTGGGGCCGCCTCTGCACCGCCCGGGGCGGTGACCGGCCGACCGGCTGGCGGGGCTGCGGCGTCTGGGCGGGCCAGTTGGCGTTGAGACTCTGAGTGGTGTGCGTGTCCAATAAAGCCTTAATTCGGGCGGAACCGACACATGGCGCGGTCGGTATTAGCTCGAACCCGCCCATAGTGAGTACAAAGTGCGATTAACGAAAGTGAAAGGAAGCAGGAATGCGTAGCCGTGGCGGCCGCGCCGCAACCACGACCGCGTTCGAGTCTCTTCGAAGAGGCGCGCCCGCAGCGACGCCAGCTGTATCGCTAGTTGGTCGAGTCGCAGCTGTGACATCAGGACGTAGTCGTCCCATCTCTCCTTCCAGAGGTAGAAGGCGTCACTGCGGTCGGTGGAGATGTCCAGTCGGTCAGGCCGGATCGGCTGCAGGCTCGTCATACCACAGCGATTACGAAGGACTGTTCTAGAAGCCCTCCACGCCAGCCACCTGGGGAAGGAGAAAACGAAGGCCCGCGCAAGACAGATCGTCTACTGGCCCGGGATCTACCGGGATGTGGAAAATGTCACCCGCTGCTGTACCAGCTGCCAGAGAGATCTACTCGCTCAGCAGCAAGACACCATGATGAGGAGACCGCCAGCGGAAAGGCCGTTCGAACTACACATCGACTTTGCCGATCACGCCGGCAGGAAGTACCTCGTGGCAGTGGACAGATACTCCGGGTGGCTGTTTGTCGCCGACCTCGGTGTAAGCGCCCCCGCTTACACCGGTCCGAAGGACGATAGCAGGCGTCATGACGAGCGCACTCGCTACGCGACTTAGCGTAAATGGACGGCACGGGAAAAGGGCTTTCGGCGGTACCCGGCTTTTTGATGTCGTGTTCTGTAAGTAATGGTTTTATCTCTTTATTTAATTGCCCAACTCCCTTGGACACCTGATAGCGGATGTCAGAATAACAGCAGCACTCCCATTCATATGTTATTTCAGGTGTCGTCAATTACTGTCCGATTAGCGAATTCCAAGCAGCGACTTATAAAGCACTAATGTCCTTTGTGTCCATCATAATCGGACCTTGTATGTTTATTCTGCATCAGATTATTTCCTGCAAAAAAAAAATATCTTAAGTTCATTTCTCAATTAATTCAAGTCAAATCAGATGATGTTACTTTTAATGCAGGTAATACAGAATCATGGTAGAACACAGCACGGGCAATACACAATTCGCTTATGTGTCTGCACCTTTTACATTGCTGGTGCTTATTTTACAGGAGCCGTGCGGCGGAACGGGCTTACCCAGGACACCAACAACGGCCAGCTGGAGGTGGCGCCACGAAAGTGGTTTACGGGTGCCAGGAACCGCGACGGAGGCCGCCAGGAGAGGACACCAGCTGGAGTTTAAGCGGAGGAGCAGATGAGAGAAGAAGTCTAGAGATGAACAGAAGAGAGGAGAGAGTTTAAACAGCATTTTTGTGTTTATCGATAATATAAATATTGATCACTGACAGTTTGTTTTGTTGCGGTGGCGAACGTTCAGCAATGATCAGGGGGAGTGATTGAAATAGCAGACATCGATTATATTATAATCATATTGAAATTAATTGTAGGTTCTGGTGGGAACTAAGATGGGCTTTGGTGAATATTTATTGATTAATACAAACGATGCTAGGGAGGTGAGCCAGCATGGGGCCCACCTAGGGCCCACATCTGCTGGCCCACGTGGACCCCATATGGTACCCACCTTGAGCCCATGTGGGCCAGCCCAGGTGGGCCACATATGGTGCCCATCTTGAGCCCATGTGGGCCAGCCCAGGTGGGCCCCATATGGTACCCACCTTGAGCCCACGTGAGCCAGCCCAGGTGGGCCCCACCATTTACCCAGGGACAAATTTATGTGGGCCCCACATGGGCTGCCCACATGGGTCCCACCAAGTGGCCCACCTGGGCCCCATGTGGGGCCAAGGTAATAATGTGGGCTGGGTATGGGTCCCAGCTGGGTCCCATTTCGAACCCACATGGGCTCCAGGTGGGATTTTTCGCTTATACCCATTTGGGTCCCGGCTGGGAAAGCCCATATGGGACCCGGCTGGGCCCCATATGGGTCCCATGTCGAACGCACATGGGCCCCATGTGGGATTTTTCGCTTATACCCATGTGGGTCCCGGCTGGGAAAGCCCATGTGGGACCCATATGTGCCCCGGCTGGGCCCCATTTGGGTCCCATTTCGAACCCATATGGGCCCCATGTGGGATTTTTCGCTTATATCCATGTGGGTCCCGGCTGGGAAAGCCCATGTGGGACCCATATGTGCCCCGGCTGGGCCCCATATGGGTCCCATTTCGAACCCACATGAGCCCCATGTGGGATTTTTCGCTTATACCCATGTGGGTCCCGGCTGGGAAAGCCCATGTGGGACCCATATGTGCCCCGGCTGGGCCCCATATGGGTCCCATTTCGAACCCACATGGGCCCCATGTGGAATTTTTCAATCATACCCATGTGGGTCCCGGCTGGGAAAGCCCATGTGGGACCCATATGTGCCCCGGCTGGGCCCCATATGGGTCCCATTTCGAACCCACATGGGCCCCATGTGGGATTCTTCAATTATACCCATGTGGGTCCCGGCTGGGAAAGCCCATGTGGGACCCATATGTGCTCCGGCTGGGCCCCATATGGGGCCATCTGGGCTGCCCATATGGGACCCAGTTGGACGCCCATGACAAACACATCTGGGCCCCAAGTGGGCAGCCCAGATGGGCCCCAGTTTGCTGCCCACTTGGGGCCCATATGGGCCCCATTTGGGAAGGCTGGCTGGGCTTGTATTTCTCACTATGACAGACGGGAAAAGGTGTCAATGTCATGTTATGTCGACTGTTATTTGTTACGCCTGCCTGAACGTACAAAACGTCACAATGGTGTTCATTATCCTGAATGAGACTGATATTTTCTTATTTAGCGCCTTTTTGTGTAATGATGGGGGACGGGCTGCCTATTCAATGCCATGACGTTGCCACGCTAGCTCAGCAAAACCCTCGCTTTGTGTTCAGCTAGCCCCTTTGTCACATTAGGTAAAAAGACTGTGATTTGCAATTCCCCAGTGATTTGTACCTATCTTTATTCCCAGCTGATAATAAATTGGCGTCGTCTCGTCTTCAGATACGGGTAAGCTTAGCATGCCACAAGTCGTAACCGGCTTTGTTGTCTGCTACTTACCTATACTATTCTGCCTCACGCATCAGGGCGGAACTATAAGGGGATGAATGAAAGCAGCCGGACAAACAACTCACATGCACAGACAGCCAGGCAGGCACACCCACTCGTCTCAGTTTTCTAACTCGACGCGTACGCTGTTAGCTGGTCAGGTGAGCCACTTTCGCTGATGTTTTTACGCTTCACTGAACTAGTAGTGCCGCCTGCGCCCGTACCGCGAGCAGATGCACGCACATGCACAATGCACATAAGCTGACTTACTGACCCTGTACACTGTTGTATTTACAGTGCATGTGTATACATATGCGAGCTATAAGTGTGCCGTGTTTAGTATTTACGGATTGACAGTACTGGGGAAGGGGTTACTACCTGCCACTCGTCGACCGTGTAAAGTCCAATGGCTTCCCACGTGTTCCCCGTTAAGTAACACTAAGTGGACGCTCCGACGCCGTTACTTTGATGGAATGTCTGCCGGACTTCTGACGCCTGATTGCGTCACGACAGACCACGCCCTCGGCGAAATTCCTGCGTGATGGCCGTAACGTCCCTGCGTAACATCGCACTGAGACACGTCTCAAGGACGGTAGCGTAACGAAATTGTCAGGGATGGCGCGGTTCATCATCTCGTTAGATCAGTGTGTGAAATCATATTAGCACTTCACAGTAGGCTATTCCTAACTCAGATTAAAAGTGAATACTCGCGTAGCTTTGCCCATATAACGGAAGAATATTTGTGGCTTACACTTATTTTCAGGTATATTTTAGTTTATAGGTCCACCCTGTCGGTTGCAAAATAGACAAATAAATGAATAATATCATTCCGGTAAATAATCGTTTTACAACTGAACGACATTCAGAAACTAATGATTATTCCGGCAGATTGTGATCAGTTCTCGAATATTCACCTTGAGTTGAGATTACACTTGTCACTATCCCTACGTGCATAGAAACTCTCCACCAATCACATTGATATCATTTTCCATGAGCCGTGCAGCTGCAGCCGACAGCTGCTGCCACAATAGACGCGTGCGGGGGAGACATATGGTACGGGAAAACGGGGCCACATCGACCGCTGTAGACGACTGCAACTGGAATGTGTGGTCGGTAATGATCGCGCACTGGAGCTGCCTCAGAAGAGAATGGGAGTGGAGAGATTTTATTCGAATGTTTTAGTAAAAATTTAATTTTCATTAATTTTTCGTAAATGTTTCGATTATCTTACTCATGTTTCCTGCCAGACTCGAATTACTGAAACGTTTTACAATTAGCATCCGCTGTGAGATTAACGACAGCAAGACAAGTCTATCCGATATCTTCTCGCTATCTAAAGTAGGCAATAACGATTCGCTGCAACACTAGAGGTCCATAACTCGGTAGAGAGAGTGGGCTGGGTGCAAGGGAGAGAGAGAGAGAGAGAGAGAGAGAGAGAGAGAGAGAGAGAGAGAGAGAGAGAGAGAGAGAGAGAGAGAGAGAGAGAGAGAGAGAGAGAGAGAGAGAGAGAGAGAGAGAGAGAGATATGGGGAAAGGCGCCCTGTCCCTGCGGTATGCTCGAACAATGGATACTCCACCAGCTGGTGCATATACAGGCAGCCTGTGTGAGATGACGGCTATACCTCCCGGGGCTGCCTCGGCTGCCAACAGAGCACCGAGCGGGGAAACTACCGACAGCATATGGCCACTACTGAGCACGGATACGGCGCTGCTGAGGGAGCCTGAATGCGGTGCTGACGTGTAGATATCCAACAAACGTTTCAACGTGAGTCTGTGGAGATTTGGGCGATTAAATTTGATGCTTGAGCCTGAGCAAACCTGAACAGGCTGGTGGAAACCGATAGCATTGAGAATAAGATGCAATTCATAGCGATAGTCGGTTAAAGTGTTAAGAGAAAGCAATGCTGTAAATGCTAGCACCTTGCTTCTATCTTTCCTTTTCAGGCAAGTAACTGTTTCACATGTTTTGCTGGAGCGTCCTTTTTGCACCTGCACTCGAAATTCGCTCCAGAAAAGAAGTACGCCCGTCTTTCACACAGCATCACTTTGTAGAAGCCGACTAGGATACTGTCCCACTCCCCATTACATCCTCTAGAAAGCGGTTTGATATGAATCGCATTAGTAGGCAATACATACAGTACTTGTCGTTACTGTAAAGATTTCAGTTTTCTTTTATCATGAGCATGTTCTTCACATTCTCATCACCATTACCATTATCATCGTTCCATAAATAGAGCAAGAGCCTTTTCTCCACTGCATGTGCACTCTATGCCTCAGCATCTGGCTCTGACTACTTTCTCGCTACGAAAGTTATCCATCCATTGATCGTGTTGAAGAGATTAGCTGACAAGCGAATGCACCGGAGGCCGATTGGTAAAGGATGGTGATCGGGTAGTGGTGGTGTTTGGAAGGAAAGAGAGAGAGGAGAGAGAGAGAGATAGAGAGAGAGAAAAAAAAGTGAAAGACAGAGGATAGAGAAGAAATAGAAAGAGAGAGAGAGAGAGAGAGAGAGAGAAAGAGAGAGACAGAGAGAGAAAGAGGGGTAGGATATGTAGATTTAAAGAGGGAGGAAAGGCAGAATGAAAGAGGAGAGGTGAACCATGGAAAAATTACACATCGAGCTCGACTGCAGTGAGGTTGACCGCGTTGTTTCTCTCTGCGTCCTGTCTCTCAGCCGTCAGACTCAGTCAGGGCCTCAATCGTCCCTGTAACCCTGAACACTCCTGTGATGTATGTGTTCAGATTCGCGGCACGGTCGGAGGTCTCATTCCGGTCTCGTCCATCACAGGCGGGCAGTCGGCGTGAAGCGGCGATAACACCCATCTGTTTTCATTTTCCAGCCGGTTAGTTCAGTGAGGCTGACTCCGAGGATGGTCACACATGGCGGAGGAATCCGACAAAAAGACAAAGGACATACCTACTAAACTCGCAACTCGGCCTTCAAAGTGATGGCTGTGGTTAGATTCAGGTAACGTTCTCCTTTGTCTCACGAAAAAGGAAGACAATTTTGATCGCTCTCCTTTTTTTCTCTAGCGTCCTTGATAAATGCGACATCCGTGGTGATCGATATAAGGTGTATCATTTTTGAAGTCTCTTTGTGACCTATTTATCTGCATGTTCGCGTATCAACTGGTAATCATAGCCCCATGCGTGGATCGTGATGGACAGTTGGTTTAGATAACGTCGGTCCAGCGCCGAAGCTGTTTAGATTCATTTAGGTCAGGATTCTTATCTTTGGAAACTATATAGGTCCATACCTGTGAGTAGCAGTTTGCTTAACCTTCTGTATTTCTAACGTTTGATCAGAAACTTTATTAAATCTTATAAGCACAAGTCATCAAAGTGCAACGCCTATAGACTTCAAATGCCAATTGAATATCGATCATCAAATGCTACGCTATTTTGCTTGAAACGTGCGTTGTTTCTAAGACCTAAACAAACCACGTCTCTAATGCTATAAGCTGTGCCACCGAAATGCGTTAAAATTTGTGTCCATTACTTACGCGACCACGCTACTATTTGACACGGTGTAGCGCGATCCAGACTAAATAACATCGTCAGATAAGATCGGAGAGCGGAGAGTACCGTGAGCCGCCCGTTACGTTACGTCACACTTTCGACAGCTAATTATCTGCCCGTGGCTGAGACTGGTGCACCGGATGACGACGACCCACGCTACCAGCGCCTTGCGCATTTTATGGTATCCACAAATACCTAAGATAATGAGGAATGAATACCATAAATACTGGTGTTAGAGATGTCTACGAAAAATAGACACCAGACACTCAGGCTGTCAAGTTGCCGGATTCGAACTTAAGACATGCACCAGTTAGGTAATTGCACTTTGAATAAAGGTAGAGATGTAATGTCTACCTGAAGCAGACCTTCCACTCGGCGCCCGCGAGATAAAACAAGAGTGGTTAAGGTCACGGAACCACCGTGAGAGTCAGACGCTGACCATGAGGGACAGCACAATAGCCGGACTAGGTCACCCGTCCCAAATTGGCACTAATTACCACACGCTCCATCTGCGAGACAATGAAGAGCTTAGCGACCCGGTCATCAAAACCGCCCACCGACCTGGCCACCTGACCCGGCGAACCTTCTCATCAAAAGTCCATCCAAAGGCCGCGGCCCTAATTCATATCAATTGGCTAAAGCTGAGCTACGTGACCCATCAAAATCCCCGCACCTTCAGCTAACTTCAACCGCGAGTTAGTGAAGTTTAATCACGCATATTGAAGGGTGCAGCCTCTCGTCACCAGGCATCCGACCACTGAACGGGCCCGTTTTGGATGATTTGATGCCTGCTTCACGCCTCAGCCCAGATCACAGAGTCCTACATACGCAGTCTGCTGCGTGACGCAGCCGTTACGGATGCCAGAACGTCACGATAAAATGCCTGTCGTCTTTACGCCACGCCGGTCCGTTTGGGATGTATTGGTGTTAGTGGCCTGTGATGAGATGCAGTCGCTGGTTAGAGTGGTGTGCTACATTGGAGTCTCCGTATTGTTTGTATTAGTGCTAGTGACCTGTGATGAGATGCGGTCACTAGGAGGGTATGCTGCATTGCAGTCTCAATTGTGTTTGTATTGGCGATAGTGACTTATGATGAGATGCAGTCTACGTTAGGATAGCGCATTTCGTTGCAGTCTCTGCATTGTGAGTGTTTTTTTTTTGGTTACTGCTTGGTTCGTTAGTGACTTATATCCCTTCACATGATTTTTTTTAAATAAGTTTTTTGAAGACTCTCCATCCAAATGGATGCTATGTAATTGTTCGGGCATGGTTTATCTTGTCTGTGCTTGATTTTCTTGAGTTTTGATGCTGAAACTTCATCGACGTTTCAAAAAAAGAAAAGAAATAGAGCATCAAGTGCAGATAAAAATTCATTGCTAGCTCTTTAGCTTAAATTACGTCCCCTAAACCTTATCTGTTTATCACATCTCATACCTGTTTTATCCCCCGTTACTCACCTGTTCCGCCGAGTCCAGCGGTCCCTCCTTGCTGGCCTCCGTCCTCAGCTGGGCGAACTGGAATTCGTTCTGTTTGGCCAGCCAGCGCAGCAGTAGAGTGATCACTTCACTACCTGTGTGGGGCACACTGTTAAACACCAGCAGACGTCGATTTGGGGGAGGCTCCGTGTCCTCGTCCTCTTCTTCCTCCTCCTCCTCCTCAAATTCGTCCTCGAATTCGTCCTCCTCTTCCTCAAAGGCTTCATCTTCGTCTCCGTCGTTTTCAAACTCCACTAGGTTGTCCTCAAAGTCGTTCCCGTCATCGGAGTCAATCAGGTGGCCACCCTCGCTCCTGGAAGCGTCCTCACCACGTACACTCGTTCTGTAGTTTACAACATCCCTTCCCTCACCACCATATCCCACACTGTCCACAGTTTGTGCACTGTATCCCTCAATCAGTTTCCCTGCACTGTATGTTGCCCTGCGCTCGGCCCGCGCGCGTTCAGAAGTCCGATACATCTCATAGTCCACAGGTAGAGTGGCCGGACCCGGGCGTAAATCCTCCTCTGGGTTCACGTCTCGCAACCACACGGAATACATCACCCATAACAGCGCACCGTAGGAGAGAACCACAACGAAAGCAGCGGCACACCGCTGTACCGTCAGCACGTGTAGAGCTGCCGTCGCACCACCGGGCCGCCTCCGCACCTCCACGAGGCGGCCCATCGTCGCGTCGGAGCCGACACGGATCGTCGGCGCCGACGGAAGTGTGTCGACGACGACGGGTGTCGCCAACGACGACGGCGGCGCGATGGTGGAGAGGCCGCGCCCCGGCAGGAGAGGCGGTTGAGTGGCGGCAGTCGGCGGCCGACTGAGAGACGGCGCGGGGGGCAGAGCGGGCGCGCCGACAGGAGCCTCCCTTCCTCTGTCAGAGACAGAGGCGGAGAGCAGGCTCGGAGCCGGTGCGGCCGAGCGCACCGCCGAGTGGCCACTACAAATGGGTCAGCCTGCGCGCCGCGCGCCGATCGTCCACTCAAGGGCGCCGTGGCGAAAGTGTGAGTGGTGTGGCGGGCTCGGAGTGCTGCACTGACACTGCCGGAGGCGGGAAGGGGCCGCCGTCTGCCGGCCGTCACTCCTCTGCCGACCGCCGCCCAGCGCGCCGGAATTGAAATCGGACGCCCACGTCGGATTTCCGCAGTCCATCGACCACCGTTTGTTCATTGTTGTCCGCCGTCCACCGTCTACCGTCTATCCTCCACTGTCCATTGTCCATCGGTCCACCGTCTAACATCTGCCGTCCGCCTCCCAACGTTTACCATCCTCACTCTTCAGGTAGTCCACCGCTCAACGTCTGCCGTCCAACATCGGTAGACAGCCCACCTTAAACCTTCCACCGCCTGGTGTCTTCCTTCTACCGCTCACCGTCCGGCGTCCACCGTTTACAATCCGCCGTCCTACCGGCTTTCTGAGTCCATGGGGACGTGTCCCCTGCCCAGAATCAATCCCTCAGACCTCAGACCAACAGCTGAGTGCGGTCACGGACGGTGGGACGGTGATTTATGATTGGAACTAGCGTGGGAGACGGACCAACTTCCGCGAGCCCGTCGAGACGGGGGAAGGGCGTCACGCTTTGACAAACATGGTGCTTAGGCGGGACTGGATGTTAAATGAGGCAGAATATGACCTTGGGTAATTTATAGATGGGTTTGAGTTATGCATGGGTATGAATGATATTACTAGTCGCGTGGGATTTTCCACTGCATTGTAAGCGCTATCGGCCTATTTCCCGGCGAATATCTCATCAAAAACTTGCAAGTCTTAAGGCCGCCGTCCACTGTGCGGAACGCGTGCGGTCCGTACGGAATTTAACACAGAACCCTATGGGCGCATCCGGTCCGTACGGAAATCGTGTGCGCTCCGTCCGGACCGCATCCGAACGGCAATCAGCTGTTGATTTTCCGTCAGCTCTCCGCATGCGTTTCGGATGCGGTTGCTACGGAGACGGAAGAGTGATGTCCGACGCGTTGAACTTTTCTGCGGAAAACGCATCCGGAACGTCCGGAACAGACGTGGTTTGGGGCCGTATCGGAGGCAAACATTGTGAATTGTACGAAGAATTGGAACTCGATCATCATGAAGTAAGTAAAAATTATTTCCTTAGAATGGCAAGAGTATTCGCTGCTGGTTACTTGCAATATTTTATTTGGTAATAAGTGATGGGAAACATTTATTAGCTCTCCGCATCCGGACCACATCCGGACCGCATCCGGACCGGATGCGGCGACATTCCGGACGGACTCCGGACGGAATTACGTCGCAGTGGACGGCGGCCTTTAGTAACGACAACCTGCTGAAAGTCATTAGTAAAGTTGCGTAAAGCTGAATGCGGAAGTTCCCACGTGCAACAATTAAACGCGTGGCGACATTCCCATTCGTTTCGGATTCCTGAAACGGAATCCTACACGTTGCAGGAGGTTGCAGGCACACGCTCACAATAATCAAGAGACAAAGCAGTGACGCAACAGCACTCTTCGACAGCGGATTCTCATGAAACATGCATGAGCACATGTGTTTGGTGCACCTTCAAGAAACTTAGATTTATGCATGAGTATTGACCACCCAGTAACACTCTCTTCCTTCACTCAGAGAGGCGGTCAAGGTGCCAGTTTACGCGTTTTGACTCCAAAGAATGAATACATTAGCATTGTAATTAACCCACGTTCGTAGGTGCTTAATGAACCTGTCTTCTGGCCAAGGTCTGTCGGGCGTCGTGGCTGTCGAAGCTTCGGAGCTTTAGGGGTGTAGCATCAGACCTTTCATAGCCAAAGTCAGGGTGGTTATCAGCAGATAGTTGACCGAGTTAAACGTACTTTGTGTCATTAACAAAAGAAACCTCGCTTTAATCACTTCATGTTTGATTGTAAACGGTTTCTTCTTCGATGCGCGCTGACAGATGGCTCTCTAGGAATGAAGCTCTGACAGACGTCATATGGCTAGAGAATATTATTCATAGCCGAATACGTGTCATCGACTCATCGCCATCGTTTGTGGTCAGAAGATGCTGATATTGAAACCTCAAAACTTTAGGCATATGGCGAGCCGTTTAGAGAGAATGGTACTTACACGTCTAAACGAGCGCATGTGAGGCGACGCTCATTGTGTGTTACACAAAAAAGCTTCCTCGGTGGAAGTCCGAGAAAGTAAAGAAAGTGGGGCTCAGCCAAAGCCAGGCGCACACAGAGATTCACTTGCAATGACCCGCACTAAACTGGTTCCAGCGGGCCCCGCCCTATCTTCTCTGCATTACAGTGCTGACCTGACCCCAGAGAGGGGCTGCTGCAGTGTCGTAATGGGGATAGGGCGGCACCTCTACCCTGCACGACTGGTGAGCCGGTCGTGATGACGTTATTAGGGATCAGCGCCAAATGGGGCGGTGTATGCGCCGTGTATAATGTAACGAGTGATGGTACTTTACGGGAGGAGACGAGCAAAACGAGGAGCAAATAATGCAACAGTGGTGGCAGGGGAGCCATACAATTTGTGCCGCTGCAGAAGGCATACAAATGGTGCCCGATGGGGTCACCGTGCAATCCATGGTTAATGAATATCAGCTTCAGGAGTTGGATAGCGATTAAGTTGAACGTGTTCGGCCTAATAAATTGTTTCAGACCGTGCAATCGCTTGAATAAAAATGGTGGCGAAGGGGGAATATATTGGCTAAGACCGATGATTTGCATTGTTAAAGAAACAGTTGATAAGTAGAAGTTCAGTAAACAAAATTTGAGGTGCTTGAGGGCTCAGTCAGTGTGCGCTGTGCACGCTCTAAGCACTGTCTTGATTGCTTCATAAACCTTGTGTTACAAAGAGGTATCGTATCGCAACCTTTTTAATTCTGTCGGTTACATCAATATCTCATGCTGTCACAAATCGTTAGCTGATCACGCACAAAACGTACAGAAAAAAAAACGGATCGTTATGTTAGTCTAGCATAAATAGAACTACCATCGGAAGTTCACTAGCATGTCAGACACATTGCTATTTCACCCAGTAGCACCGGCCTACACATATGGCCTTCGCCATCACCATATGATCATTGGACGGACACTGCATCTATAAATAGTGGAAATTAAATAGTGCACCCAACACATTTAAATATTCTTCTCCAATCACCCAAGAACATTATATGCACCACATCGCGACATACATTTGGCATAACATCTCAAATGATTGAACGATTAATAGCATAGCTCATGTAAGCAGGAGCACAGCTTCTATTCAGCCTCAAGAACTTCATAACAAAACTCTCGACTTATTATAGCTCTCCTGGCCGTTACAGTAACATCGTATCTCCACTTGCCAGTGGTTGAGTACCCGGCACCGTCGTTTCTAGTCGTCGAAGTCTGAGCGCCGCCGCCGGATGATGCAGCAGCCGATCTGGTCGTTCCCTGAGTCTCGTACCACTATGGCGTCCCCTATGGCGTCCTCTAGGTCCTCCAGCTGGTCCCGGGGAATGGTCCAGTCCTCGATCTCAGAGTTGTCGCCGCTGTGGGAGGGGAGAGGAAGGTGGAGTGAGGGACTATAGTGAGCCCACTAAGTCATTCCTAAATTCACACTCAGACTATGGCATTTCAGCTCATTAGGTGATGCAATCGTAGCTATAATAGCAATGGCTCGCTCAACCATGAATGGTACTGCTCTACTGTAAAATTCAATCTTATTGAAGTCATTTAGTCATACAACATTACGCATTGGCATGTTTATACAAAACCGTTTATATCAGCACTTGTTATTGAAAATAAAATAAAATGAACTCACTTGCCACTGGAGAAAATGCTAGCAATGAAGTTGGAAGGACTCGAGCAAGACGAATCAGTCGAAAGCAGAACTTGGAGCAGGCCGTCGGCATCTAAAAAGAGAAAATATATAATTTTTCTCGAGAAGAGTAAATAAAGCTAATATGTAGAAAAATGTTTGCCACAAAAATTTGTATTTTTTGCGAAGTCGAAGTCGATAGGACAAATGGTAGCACTACAGGCTCAAGTCACTCTCTCCCTTCCACTCTCCCCTCCCTCCCTCTCTCCCCTCCCTCCCTTCCACCCTCCCTCTCCCCTCTCTCCCCAGTCCCTCCCTCCCTGACTCACTGTTCCTATCGATATCCCCATCGATGACCACCCGATCGTCGTCGTCCCGGTAGTACTGGGTCAGACGCAGGTCCAGGCCGGCGGACGCGTCGTCCCCTGACTCGGCAGAGGACTGACATGTGGCGGATATCTGGCAACGGTGATGACACTCGGTGAATATAGAGAATAAGCGGTAAATGCGTGGCGATAGGACAGTGAGGGTTCATTGTTGAACGCCTAGAAGTTAACTAGCATTTGCAGAATGTTTCAATGTAACTTTTCTTTGATTAGTTTCCAAATGGTGAATACCCTTTTCAGATATTACCCAAAGTTTGGGTCAAATTAGTTCATTGAGGGAGTGACGGTCAGATCGAAAAATTATCAACTCGATTAAATAATGCGACAAATAATATGTTCCGCGGTTCAAGAAGCAACACACAGCCGCTTTAAGTGCTGCGCTACCGTTCGTCTCTTACCCTGTCCTCCCTGTCATCGTCGTACTTGTCTGCCTTGCTGATCTCCTTGAGGTACCACCACTTGACCCCGCCGGTACCGATCAGCGAGAGGGTGGCCAGGGTCAGAGAGATACCCAGCAGGGTGTACGAGGCGGGACTGTAGCTCATGACGAACAATGTAGGATGGAACGGGTTGGGAAAATGTAAGATAAGACGGGATGGGAATGCCCGGAAAGACTGGTGCGGACTGTGATGGATTTCTACAAATAGTTACCGAGTGGTACGGAGCTCGATGGACTTATTTGAAATGTTTTGGACTGGTAGGGGTGGAGACGACGTCGAAGGGACTGTCAAGAACTGCCAAATCTTCCGGAAATGATCCAACGATGCCCGACAATATGAGTCGTGAACGTCTCCAAATACACGTCTATCACCACATGCTGCACTAGCGGCCCGTCGAAAGTCTTAACAGGTCTTGCAAGCTTGAGCTGGCTGGATCCTGCCGGCTGTAAAATGACAACTAGAGCTTTGACAGCGACTGTGGTCAATTTAAGCGCTCATTTAGTCACGTGACCTGTGCCGCTAGGTCATGTTTCACTGCAGGTCACGTGTCATTCAGCTCTCGCCATTTTACTTGGGCAGCGTGATGTCTGTTTTTGGTGGTTGTTTGAGTTGAGTGAAGGGTGTGGACTGTAGATGCTGTGTTTCAACCCTAATCAGAAGTGATTAAATCTTCGTTAGTGGCGTAGGCCGAAAGTTCTTTATTCCCTGTGTGAAAATGTTGTTGGTGCTATTGTTTCTAACCCATTTACAACGGTTTGCATAATCAAACTGGTCGCAAAACATAACCGCATTTAAAGAGGGCTCTCGTTAAAGACGAATCCTAAGTATTAATATCGACACCTTAATTATCAGGCGTATCATTATTTCAAGTACAACAGAGTGTGTTGTATAAAAACTAAAAACAATGGGCTCTCACCAATTAAGCATAGTTAAAGTATATAAACGTTTCCATCAGAAAAAGAAAGCAAAAACGTATACCCACTTTAGTAAATCCGACCGAGGCATTGCTATCTGAATGAAAAGGATCGCATCCCAGTTTTCCAGTGACCCACATTTTGGGTGGCGGAAGCAGGGCATATTTTAAGGCACTTACTGCGTCCCATTCTGGGACGCAGCCCCCTCGCCTTGGGACGTAGCCCCTGCTGATTTGACCCACTGCGTCCCTGCCCTGTGCCGTCCGGTTCCCTGACCTGTGCCCTAATGTGTGCCCTGACCTGTACCCTTCCCTCTAAAATGTCCTGTGCCATGCCGTGTGACTTGCCCTGCCCTACTTTCTGCCCTCCTCAGTGCCCTAGTCTGTTCCTTGCCCTGTGCCCTTAGTCATAGCACGTGCCCTCTGCTCAACTTTGGGACGCAGTTAAAAATTGTTAAAATATGCCCTGGGCGGAAGCCATGCAAACATTCCTACATATGTTTACCTCAAACCTGTGAATAATCTGCAGCTTACCCGCGTATATAGGGATTAGAAAAAAAAAATAATCCGTCTATATGATCGGACAAACGAACGTGCCTCGTCGGTTACCGTGGACTCTATGAAATCCGTGACTGCAGATTTGTGCCATTGCCCATTACGTGTAGGTACAATGAATAAACGTATCATTCGTCTCTAGAGGTGTAACGATATCGATACCGTCAGACGGCCAAGAAGAACGAGCTGAAATAAAAATATGAACGATAGGCTCATCCGTTTCTGTAACGTGCCCATACCTAAAATAAAGACACGGGACTATCAGTTGTGCCTAATGGATAAAAGCTGACCTTGATGACAGATGACCGCACCAGTCGTTTCCGGGAAGAGACCATCTTCTATAACGCGGCACCGTTTTCATGTCGCCGATTCGGCCCGTGTCCTTCAATCTGACCAAGGCCGAGGCAGTCCATGGAGGGTTTTTGTTGGCCGGGACCGGTGTCAGTGTACGTACCATGAATGGTGAGTCCTCTCTGCCCCTCAGCTGTGGTCGATGAAGGTTAAAGGGGAGGGGAGGGAAGTAAGGAGGGCATGGAGAAAGATGGGTAGGAATAAAGGGCGAGGAGCAATATGGAGGCATGGGGTCTGGTTAAGTGATGCGTTCCTTCAATATCGCAATAATGAAGCGAGGAGCGAGAACAGGATTGAATAGTGAAAAGCTGGACAGATGGGGATAGGATAGATGAGGATAGTAAGAGGAAGGGAAGACCGAGAGGGAGTATACTCAGTTGTGCCATGTGTTTGGTGTTATAGGGACAGGTAGGTGCGACTTTGATAAAAAAGTTGATCTTAGCTTGCGTGGTTTTATTTACCCATAGACAACAAGTCATGGATGCTTACCAACTAATCATTAACCATTATAAACACACATTTAAAATACCTACCATGTTGTACGATTTGCATGTATAATGCACGTATGATATGGTAAATTTCTACTTATCCTATTTGTATTCATTGACAGGCCATCCCGCCTTTTAAACGGTCGCCCCGGAGATGTATCGTGAATCAAGACTGGATGCCCACTGGGCAAACATCAGGTACAGGATACCTGATAGGAGTTAGAAAGGTCAAATATGTCAAGAGCTCGATGAGAACGGTTCCCTACAGGCCAAGTGGCCTCTAAATTCCGATCAAATTAAGGTAAGGTAAGGTAAGGAATTAAACGGTCGCCCCGGAGATTTGCGATGCCCTCATCGGCTACCTACCTGAACTTTAACCCTCGCCCGTAAACGGCGATCTGCCACCTTACCCATGCAGGGGGGGGGGGGTTGGTGCGACCCCCCCCCCCTTGGCGTTTGAAAACGAAGCGTCGTAGAGCTTAGCGGAAAAGACCAACGGATTGCTCTCGCCGAGATCTCGCGATTGGCGGTATATTTTTTGGTCCTAGGTCAACATTTGACCTACTTTTGACCGGTCAAAGGTCAAATTTTCGGAAAAATAGACTTTTTTCAACTTTCGGCGGCGATTGCGGCAAAACGGTGGGAGATATCGACTTGAAACCTTCACTATCGTGTTCCTTGATCAATTCTCTATCGTTTGGTATGTATTTCGTTTCCCTAGCTCTAAAAATGGCGCGTTGGGAGCGCCGGAAGTCGGCAAGATCACAGTCGGCGGCAGAAATTCGAAAAATCAAAATTTAAATTTTTGAAATCTGATTGTATTTTTGGATTTGGGAGGTCCATTTGCTCCCTATGGAAGCTAATATTGCTGCATATTCCCATTGAGGTGACAAGAATTAGCAAAATAGTGGTTCGGGCGCTTTTCAAAAATAGTACCGGACGCTGTTCCTCTTGTGACGTCATAGCTCCGTGACCTGACCTGACCCGGTCAAGTTTCTTATACCATATGATAGCTAATACTTGCCCCAACATGCATGGGAAGTTTCATCACGATCCATCAACCGATCTCCGTACCACCGGCAGGAAACCTCGGGCGTTGGCACTCAGTTTGTGAAAATCCGGCCGGAGGCTGCTCCCTTTGTGACGTCATAACTCCGTGACCTGACATGACCCGGTCAAATTTTTTTTATCAAAAGATGCGCAAGGTTTGCCCCATAAGGTACCCAAAATTTGGCGGCGCTGCGCGCCGCCGTTTTTGCATTATTTCCGAAAAACCTCAGGGGGGGGGGTTGCACCAACCCCCCCCCCCTACATGGGCGAGGGTTAAAACCACCACTCCGCTAAGGGGAGCGTGATCACCTCACGGGTGAAGGTGCATTGGTCCAGCTATGAAAAAAAACTTGGATGAACAAGAAGGTTGGAGAGCTACTTTCAACTAAAACGTGTCGAGTTGAGAAAATGCGATCGGCAAAAGCTGCTAAACGAAAGCAACGTTCATATTCACGGGAGACTGTCAGCACTTCTCTATCGCAGCACACTCTGATCTAAAGTGATAGCCTTCGGCAAGTAGGTGGCGGTCGTGGTACAGATAAAGCAGACCTCACTCCTGAATCTCTGTCGGTATCGTTTCCCGTAGGCAATGGTCTCGTCATCGTCGACTTCGTAACCTCCGCTAGGTGGCAGGACCAAAATAGTTTTATTTTCATAGATGAAAAATAAAAAAAAGCCGCTATATTTGACAGCAATCGACTATAAGAAGGCATTTGATTCCGTCAACAGAGCCAAAATGATAGAGGCTATGAAGACATATAAGATAGACTCACGCATCATCGAAGCCACTGCCCAAGTCTACCAAGGTGACTCGACAACCATCAAGCTCAATGACAAGACACAAGCAACTATTGAAGTCACATCAGGAATAAGGCAGGGGTGTAACGGTTCTACCACAAGCTTCAAGATAGTAACCTACATCATCGCCAAAACAGGGACCCTCCCACCTTCAAAAAAGTTAATGAATTTGCATGAAAGTGATGTCGCTCGGTTCAGAAAGAGCAAAAACGAATATCTACCAAATTTCATCGAAAAATATTCACCGGTTTTCAAGATATTAGACTTTTACTTTTGTTTACTTTTTGGGATCTCCGCTATTCCTAGCGACTTTATTTGAAAGTGCGGCATTTGTTGCGCGCAAAGCAGCATATACCACCGCGTGCTACAAAACGTTTTAGTCAAACATTTAACGGACGTTCGAAAGCCTGATGACGTCATCAGATTCCCGTAATGGTTAAGAGATAGGGACCAAGCTGGTCCCACCCTGCAAGTAAAGGGAAGAAATTTCTTGAACACCATAAAGCTGCGGGGGTTGCGACCAGGATAAATGGTGGTTTCTGAGCCTGGCCGCAAACTTGGCTATCTCAACTCAAAACTAATGTTAAGGTGGGAGGGTCCCTTTAATGGAGACAAGAATGGGCTTCAAGAACGACAATTTCTACATTCCAGTACTATTCTTCGCTGATGATGGCCTTGTGTTATCACAGACTCTTACTGAGACAGAATGTTTACTGGAGATTCTGGCGGACATCAGCAACACATTTGGCCTACAAATTAACAGGGACAAGAGCGCAGTGATCGTATTCAACAGCAAGGACCAACCGAAAGACATTGCAAACATCCCTGTAGTCAACAAGATTAAGTACTTGGGAGTTACGGTAATCAACAAGAGGAAACTGTTTAAAGCCCATATAAAGGAGATGTACCAGAAAGCCCAGAAAATGGCCAATATGACATATGGCATAACACAAAGATGCTGCAACAAGCTGATGATCGGCAAATGTTACTGGAAGTGTCTGGCACTCCCCTCCTTTCTCCATGGAGCAAGCATTCTTAGCCTTACAGAAACAGACATTAAAAAGCTCCAGATATGTGAAAATGGAGTATACAGACAGATGCTGGGAGCACCGAGGTATTCGCCCATCTGTACACTCAGAGGTGAGGTGGGAGCCTCCCTCATGAAAACTAGAGTGATGGAGAGACACCTACAGTACCTAAGAGGGATAATTCAAGGAAGTAATGACCTGATAAGAAGAGTAGTACACGTAGAACTCGAGAAAAAGAAGAGCATATGGGCAAAAACTACAAAACAATACTTAGACGCCATTGGTTCGAAATATGCAGAACTGGAGACAATGACTAAAACTACACTGAAGAAACGTATAAAGGAATGGGATGACAGACAGTGGAAAGAAGAACTCGAAGCTAAGACCAGCATAGCCATATACCGGTCAGGCAAGGAAACGATAAAGGAAGACCCGATATACGACAACACACCGTCCTCAGTAATCCTCTTCCGAGCCAGGACCAACACTCTACCACTACGAGCAAGAAGACATGTAGAGGAAGACACGACTTGTGTGCTCTGCGGACAAGAGGAAGAAAACGAAGTCCATTTCATGCTCGAATGTACCAAGCTAACAGAAGAAAGACTACGAATCCTAGCTCTTCTGAGACCGCACGTAGGAAAACCCAACGAGGTACTAAAGGCATTCCTCTTCAACGATGACAGAGAAGAGATGGAGCACAACAAGGACGGACTCTACCGGCTCTGGAGGCTGAGAAGAAAACTGGTGACAGAGGCGGGTGACGAGGAAAGGGCTTAACCACCATCCTAAGCTTATCCCACTGAAGCCCTCCCACCCGACCTGTGTTTATAGGGCTACCGATGCAAAGGTGACAGCCCGACCACCTCATCAGCATCAGATGTCGCTACCTGCTGGACGATTGGCTTCTGGGGCGACGAGCTGCGCCAGTTTGTTTACAGCGTTGAGCGAGGCGGCAGGGAGGGTGGTCGATTGTGTAAGGTCGATTATATCAGGTTCGACTCTCAATTCAGCTATCTACGGGATCTCCAAGGTATTTCTTGGTTTCAAAGATATTTGGTTGAAAGTATAGGTTTTCTTGTCGTAGCCCTTTCAAGTTTCAGCCATTTTTCTTCATTTTTGGTTCGTGATCCCCTGACTGGCATTTGTTCATTTCATTTGTTTATATCGTTTTTTATCATAGCACTATCCATCAATATCGTTGCTTGCCTTGCAATGAAGCATGAACGTAAGCAATGACCCTTCTATTTGCAGGATTTCGGAATTGCTAGGGCGAATAATTTGAATTGATATTTTTCACCCATTGTCTCATTTGCTCCCTCATTTGTCTTATTTCTCATTCATTTGACATTTCAATTTGTTCATTTATTCATTAACTCATTCCCATCCCATTCACACATCTGGCCTTGCCATTCATTCATTTCATTCATTCATTTGTTCATTCATTCATTCATTCATTCATTTGTTCATTCATTCATTCATTCATTCATTCATTCATTCATTCATTAGCAAATTTATCAGTTATTCATTAAATCTAAAATCTTTCTTTATGAATGTCGTTAGTAAAAAAGTAAAAGCATTCAGTCACAAAGCACAAACCAGCACAAACACAAACCAGTAAATCTGGTAAAAGCACAAACCAGCGGAAGGACGATGACCGTCAAAGTATGACTGATCTGATTAAGGCTGTTTGTGGTGACAGCTCAAACTTAAAGATCGATGAGGTTATCCGACTCGGCAAGAAAGATGAGACTCAAGCCCCACCCTCTGAAGCCTCTGCCTCTAGTAGTGCCACTCCTCGGCCGCGCCTGCTACTGGTGAAATTTGAGGCGAAAGAAGATGCAAACCGACTGTTCCAGAAGCGTTTTGAACTGAGGGATGCTGGGTTCTGACATGTCTACATCAATAGAGATATGAGCAAAGAAGAAAGAGAAAAGCAATACAAGCTGAGGGAAGAACTAAAAGCCAAAGGAAGGGACACACACAAAATCTTTCGGGGTAGTGTCGTCCCGAGAGGAGACTAGTGGTTCTGAAACCCCAAACACTGTATCCATTGGCAAGTGTGTTGTACTTGCTGAACGTCATAAAGTCTTGACTGTGAACAATAGCAGGAACTGTTTGGGAGAGGGCAGGAACAACAAACTAAAATGTATGTACACAAATATTGATGGATTGAATGCAATTAAGGGGTCAGAACTCAACATTACTTTGCAGCAAAAGGAATATGACATCATCTGTCTAACGGAAACAAAGCTATCAAGGGATTGTCTGCTCACACAATATGTTGACTGTGAAGACTTCCACATCTTTAGAAAGGATAGAAGCACTGGCCATGGTGGAGGAGTCTTGATCATGGTCAGAAATACAATAACTGCATCGGAACTGAAAGAAGATGGATGGGACAATGTTGAATCTATTGCCTGCCAACTCAGGTTTGGTACAAATTTCCTCAATGTTGCCTGTATGTACAGACCACCAGGGAGTCAACAAAGCTACAATGAACAGCTTATCAAATCAATGTGCATGGTAAGCAAAAAGAAGGATCAACAGGTTCTCATTTGTGGCGACTTCAACTTCAAAGAAATAAACTGGTCTGATAATGAAGTTGATGGTGGTGCAGGTAGTGAACAGTCCAAGTTTCTAGACGAGTGCTCTAACCTATATCTATATCAACATATTCGGAATTTCACAAGGATCAGAGGGAATGATCAACCATCGCTACTGGACCTTGTACTGACAAGAGATGAGTTAGAAATAACAAACATATTGCACATGGCACCAATTGGCTCTAGTGATCACTGTGTACTCTCTTTCTCATTTGAAATTGATATGAGACATCTCCCTGAAGCTGCCATGGAACTTGATCCCAAGAGAAATTTCCATAAAGGTGATTATGAAACTGCAAGAAACATGTTTGACCGAATAAATTGGGTTGATGAGCTATCAACTAAAGATGTGGAGGGAGCCTGGGATACTTTCCTAAATCACTATTGGGAAGTCATAAACCAAACTGTACCAGTATACCCACTTGTGAAAAACAAACGACACAAGAAGAAATGGGTGACTAATGAGGTTCTACGCCTTGTACGAATGAAAGAAAAGGCATGGACAAGACTTCGTGCGAACAAGAAATCAAAGAGGTTACGCCAACTCTACACCCAAGTGAGAAATGCTTCTACAAGTGCGGTGCGGAAAGCAAAGTACGACTTTGAAGCCAAGCTAGCGAGTGAGATCAAGGAAAACCCAAAAGCTTTCTATGCGTATGCACGTAGCAAGACAACTATAAAAGAAGACATTACGATGGTCAGGAAGTCAGATGGGCAACTTACCCGAAACCTAAAGGAGGCATGTGAAGAAATGAACGAACAGTTTCAAAAGGTTTTTAACACAACGTCTGACAGTCCACCTATCATCCAGTGTCTCAGCGAAAGAAAACTTACCGAGTGTAAATTTGATGTGGGTGAGGTTGTAAACATACTGCAACATTTAAAAACTCCATCAGCGCCTGGCCCTGATGGCGTCCACCCCATTGTCCTGAAAAACTGTTCAAGAAGTCTGGCCAAACCCATGCTGATTATCTTCCAGAAATCATTGGAAGATGGCAGACTTCCAAGAGACTGGACCAGAGCAAATGTATCACCGATATTCAAAAAAGGGAACCGTGAAGATCCTCTCAACTACCGTCCAATCAGCCTCACATCTGTCCCCTGCAAGGTGTTGGAGAAGCTTGTAAAGAAGAGGATAGTTGAACATCTAGAGACTAACACACTACTAAGTCAACACCAGCATGGGTTTCGCTCAAGGAAATCATGTCTCACCCAGCTGCTTGAATTTACGTATGACCTTGAAAATGCTCTTGATAAAGGATGCTGTGCGGATGCCATATATCTAGATTGCAGGAAGGCCTTTGATTCGGTCTCACACTGCCACCTCCTTGCCAAACTCAAAAGCTGCTGGTATAGAGGGCCAGCTTGGAGTATGGATCAGCAGTTTCTTGAAGAATCGCGAACAGAGAGTATGCATCCGAGGCAGTCATTCTGGGTGGAGAACTGTGTGGAGTGGTGTCCCCCAGGGCAGTGTTCTCGGCCCTGTCTTGTTCCTGCTCTTTGTCAACGACCTTCTGGATAACTTGCAGTCCCCAGGAAAGTTATTTGCAGATGATGCGAAGATTTACAGGAGCATCAAGTCGTCGGATGACTGTTCCATCTTGCAGAATGACCTGGACAGCGTACAAGTTTGGAGTAAGACCTGGCTGCTAGACTTCAACAAGGAAAAGTGTAAGGTCATGCATTTTGGAGAGAAGAACTTGAATTATGCGTACACGATGGGACAAACTACCTTAGCCACTACCAAGAAGGAAAAGGACCTTGGAGTACTGATAACGCCGAACCTCAAACCATCCGAGCAAGTCGCCCAAGCGGCCTCTGTGGCAAACTCTATGCTGGGTAGAATAAGAAGGACTTTCTCCTGCCTTGACGAACACATACTTGTACCCCTTGTACCTATCTACAAAGCACTAGTGCGACCCAGGATGGAGTTTGCTGTCCAAGCATGGTGTCCGTATCTACAGAAGGACATACTCAAGCTAGAGAAAGTTCAAAGAAGGGCAACCAAACTAATACCGTCCATAGCTGACCTACCCTACGAAGACCGTCTCAAGAGGCTCCATCTCACTACTCTACAAGAAAGAAGAGTCAGAGGTGACATGATAGAAGTCTTCAAAATTGTCAAGGGCTTTGATGTGGTGAAAGCTGGTGATAAGTTTCTTCAAATGGACGCTGGACCACGCAGCGACAGGACTCGCGGCCACTCACTCAAACTCGCCAAGCCAAGACACAGAACCCTCAAGAGAACCATGTTCTTCTCATCACGAGTTGTTGACCACTGGAATAGTTTGCCTCAAGAAGTGGTAGAAAGTCCCAGCATCAGTTCATTCAAAATCAGATACGACCAATACATGAATAGACAGTGAGAGAGGCAGCATCCCATGAGCCCAGCTCCCTTGCCTCTTATCCTACATTCTAGGTAAGAACATTCTAGGTAGGTAAGTCAGTATTTGTATAGGACAATTGATTTCTTTTAAACTTGTAACTCTTGATTGAAGAATCCTCTGTTTTGCAGTTCCAACGATGGAGACTCCAACAATCATATGCAAGGCCCTGAAGGAACAGGTAAATTGTGCTTCCATTGAGGTGCATGATCCAGAATGATGGTCATACCAACCAAATAAGGTGTGGTTGGGTAGTCTGTATGATCATTATCAATTGGCATATTGCATTTTATTGCACTACAGTGCAAAGAAAAGAATAAAGATCGCATGATCAATTATCTATTTGACTATTAGATCCTTGTCTATTATTTACCAATCCCATCCCTCCATGACATGTAGTTTCTGTTTTAGATCTCAAAATTTCAAGACAATAAGATTTGAAAGTTTGTCTTATACCTTCTATAACCCAGATAAGCCATAAGGTTTTAGGCTGTAAGTGTGATTTTGTATAGCTTTTCGCTGACTGTACTTAACTCCACAGGGCGTGCAGTACATGTTTGGAGTGGTTGGAGTTCCTGTGGTGGAGGTGGCCATTGCAGCGCAGCAGGAGGGCCTCCATTACATTGGCGAGTACCATTATAGATGTCAATTGGGGAGTAGAGACATGCTGAGATCTCAGCATATGTACATCAGTCGATGTTTGACAATGAGGCACTCTTTGCTCGATCCTGTAAAGGCTTTGACTGGGCCCATGGCTGTGGCCCTGAACCCTAATCCTGATATGGGATGCCCGTCAGTGCCAGTGTCAACTGACACTGGAAAGTGGCACCCAGCCACCCAGTTCAACTCTTTTCACAAACACCGACACTGGCACAGATATCAGCACCGGTCTAATATTTGACGGTCATGGTTGGGTGTCGAAAGTAGCTTTTTAGGAATGTGTGTAATGGGTGTTCGTTCTCATAGGTTTGATTGCGTAGTTTAAACGGCCAGAAAGAAACGGTTACGAACAGCGGTACATATGTACACGTAGCTATAGTCGCGTACATTTCCTATTCCTATGGAACTGAGCATCTGCAGTCTTTTATTACGGTCATCATCGAATGTCCGCCGCATCATATCCGATCAGATGGACTGATTACAGTTGGTTTTGATATGAATAAAAAAAAACTGTGTTAGGCGCGGTAGTGCTAATCGATTTTATATGAGCAGGCTCAGTGTCATTTCAGTGTTCAAATGCTCGTTTTCGTCAATGAGTCGCCTATTTCTTCGGTGGACTAGGTCAGGTTTATTGGCCTAGGACTGCCGTCTCCCCACTTGCTGATAAACTGATAGCGGCCGGCCGGTCTCGAGTGGAAACCACCATGGGCACCTGGTAACGGGCAAAGTCGTCACGGCTGAGACTTGACTGAAACGCTATCGGATTTTGAAGATGGAGTTTCTCTAGTGTGATGCTCATGTTGCTGATAAGATGATGTTTTTAGACTCAGCATTCGGCTCAGCATTGAACGAATCCAAAGCAGGTGGTCAAACTTGCAACTGACCGACACCTTGTAACTGGTCTCATTTGGGGTTCGGGAAACCCCTCTGACGCATGTCACCATGTCACTTGACACTACGAGTCAATTGCCAACCTGTTTAACCGTCTCGTCACCGACAGGGATGCGTAACGAGCAGTCTGCGGCGTACGCGGCCCAGGCGGTGGGCTACCTGACGCAGCGGCCGGCCGTCTGCCTAGCCGTCTCCGGACCGGGGGTGCTGCATGCCATTGGTGGCATGGCCAACGCTAGCGTCAACTGCTGGTCAGTCGGGACTCGGGAGGGCTTCAGGACACAGTTATTTACCGGGAGGGCTGACAGAAAACGATTCATAGCTGGAGCCTGGAACCATAGGCGCGGGAGCCGGGGGGGGGGGCAGTGGGGGCAGCTTGCCCCCCCCCCCCCCCCAACTCTGGGGCCGTGGGCCGTGGGGTGCCCCCACAGCTTTGAGACGGAATACCACACTCTTTTTGCAAATGTTTTCTTTTTTGTTGAAAAAGCCGAGGGGTGAAAAATAAGTGGCCTAAAACCGGTGAGAAAACTAGATTTGGGGGTACCCTAGGGCCCTGTTTCACCGGTGATAGCAGCACGCTACTATCAAATTGCGCGAGCTGACGTAATGTGATGAGGTCACACTAATGACGTTTGGTGTAATCCGTCGGAGCTGCGTTTGGAACAGAGTTGCTGTCTCGTTGAATTGCGTTTGATACATTTGTCTGATCGCAAGGCCGTGAAGACGTTAGCAGCAATATTTGATGACATCACACAGTTTGACGACGCCATGGTTTGTCGATGATTCCATGGAAACCCAATTTGACACGTGTGATAGCAGCGTGCTGCTATCACCGGTGAAACAGGGCCTAGGTTAATCTTGATCTCTATTATGGTGTGCCCCCCCCCCCCCCAGTCGGAAAGTAGTTCCCGCGCCCCTGCCTGGAACTGTAGAAAAGAATGAACTGTGGGTGATGTTAGGTGAGTTAGTTATGGTTGAGTGGAGCTTTTGACTTGTCATGAATAATTTGTCACAATTATTTATAAGGGTTTTAGGTTTGAGCCAGCTCTGTCTCTAACTGCACGTCGTTTTCGGTCGGTCATAACCCACGTTCTGTTTTTCAGGCCGCTGATTGTTATAGGCGGCGCTAGTGATGCGCCGCTAGAGGGCACTGGCGCCTTCCAGGAGTGGCCCCAGGTGGAGGCGTGTCGCCCCTACTGCAAGTACGCGGCCCGTCCGCCGTCGGCTGAACTGGTGCCCTACCATGTGATGAAGGCAGTGAAGGAGGCCACATACGGACGGCCAGGTAGGCGGACGAGACGCGAACAGACTAACGGACCCTGGGGCCTGGAGTAACTCCAGTGAATCGCTAGGGAGGCTGAGGTCAGATGGTTACCTAGAGTATTTGGTGGATCTTTTTGGCTATGGCTGGTAAGTGCTTCAAGACGAAGTGTTTTGAGTGTGTCTTATCATTCTTGTTTGACTGTCGCTTAAACCATTTCATATTTGAATGCGATTGGAAATATCATCTGGACAAACTTTTTTCCATTTTAAGTTCCAATTCTTAGGGAGCTGGCCTTTGGGTCATCTCTGTTTGCACCGATATCCCAGCATTCACACAGTTTATCTAACACCCCTGACTGTCTCCCCTTCCGGTCCACCAGGCGCCGCGTACCTGGATTTCCCCGGCGACCTCCTGCAGTCCTGTGTGCCGGAGTCGGAGGTTCAGTGGTGCCCGCCGCTGGCGCCCCCTCCTCGCGCCCTGGCCGAGCCGAGCCAGGTGACGGCGGCGGTCGGACTGCTCCGGGGAGCGGCCAGACCCCTGGTGGTCGTCGGAAAAGGTACGGAAGGGGAGGAAGGGATGGTTGGGGAATTGGTTTCGACTGGAGAGTCTGTAGGAACGTTGAGCAGGCAATTTAAGGTTTGTCAAAGCTGTTTTTGCCATACACAGGCAGTTAAGGACAGTGTGTATATTTAAGAATGGTTTGTAAAGATGGTTGTCTTGAAGAAGGACTTAAAAGAAAAAATATTCATCACATATTCTGTTGCAATCGAGTCTGCTGTCGATTTACAAGTTAAAAATTGAAGACGACATTACATTCTTCTCAGCCATAACGTCATCACTTACCATCTTTCACCCCCCCCCCCCCCGTTCAGGCGCCGCGTACGGCCGTGCCGAGTCGGAGGTGCGCCGACTGGTGGAGCGCTCCGGTCTACCGTTCCTGCCCACCCCCATGGGGAAGGGCGTGCTGCCTGACGACCACCCGCAGTGTGTCTCCGCTGCCAGGTGGGTGTTCAATCAACTCTCTTTAGGCCGTGTCCTGAGGATCCCAGTAGAAGAGAATTGCATACTAATTTTAGCATAATGTATTAGTTTTGTAGAGTCAAGGAAATCGATTGATCGATATGCACTGATGAATGATATCGATAAAACAATAACTTATCTGAAACCAACCGAACCTGTTAGGTTTCTGCGTCAACCAATAACCCTTATCTTTACTATTTTGTCCGTGGTTATATAGAGATAATTTACACATCCGTTAATTCCGGTTTTCATATATGAGAACATTGTATTTAATCCCTTGACTTCGTCTCACTGTTCTCTCTCCTATCATCATCCACGCCGCCAAGCCCGACGTGCCATTATTTGACCTCTGTCCATCCCCCCACCCACCCTCTCCCTCCCAGGTCCCTGGCGCTGGGCGAGGCGGACGTGGTGCTCCTGCTGGGAGCCCGGCTCAACTGGATGCTGCACTTCGGGCGACCGCCGCGGTTCGGCGCCCAGTGCCGCTTCATACAGGTGACAGCACTTTGCAGGTTGGGGTTTAAATGGCGAGAGAGGAGGAAGACAGTGTGAAGTGTTTCACCAGGGTTTAAGGAACTTTCTGGTACTGTTTATGAAACCCCGGGCCTTTGAACTCCAGACCAAGACTGCATGTGTGCTTTCACTCTCAGAAGGAATATATGGGATGCTAAGATTTAATTGTCAAGTATGCCACTCCCGTTAATCTCGGTATCAAAAACTAGCTCTGGCAGTGAAATTTATGTTTTCAAGTTGATTTTGTGGAAACATTTCTTTTAGAAGAATCATGGCGGTTGATTGTCTCTTTACCATTAAAAGCCCTATTCTCCATCTTCTAATGCCCTTCAACAAACGCAGAACGGTTGAACATGCTCTCTTCTCCCTTCCTTAGGTGGACATTTCCCCGGAGGAGTTCCACAACAGCGTGCCGGCGTCGGTGACCCTGCTGGGCCAGGTGGCTGAGGTCACAGGTCAGCTGGCGGAGGCCTGGGGTCAGTCGGGACCGGCCGGCGCTGACCCCGGCCGGCTCGGCACCTGGTGGCAGCGACTGCGAGAGAAGGCGGCCGCCAACCAGCTGGGTGTGAAGGTAAATGATGAAAGCTGAGGAACGATTCATGTTACGAGCTCCGATTCATGTTCGTTTTGGGATCGCTTGGTGCGAAGATTGCATAGATTAGCAAAAATCTACCCTCATGTCAAAAACGCTTCATTTTCGAATGACTAATGCGTTGCATGACTTGCTGTAATTTCAGTCTCATATTTCTGTCGCATCATCTCCCGGTGTTATTTGAGGTCCAGAATTTTGTCTCGTCTGTCCAGCTGTGTTCTCGGTCCCAGATTTCTGACACGTCAGTTCCGCTTTGTTATTTCAATGGCAGATTTCTAACACGTCTGTTCCATTGTGTGATATTTCAGTCGCAGATTGCTGACACCTCTGTCCCGCTCAACTACTATGCGACTCTGCAGTGTGTCCAGGACAACATCCCCAAAGGTAACGCATCGAATACGTCGCTCGTGTTGTAGCAGGGCCTTAAACCCGAGGTGCCTACGAGAACCGGGTTGATCGCTGTGATCGCTGTTTACCCATTGTGTTTGCTGATCAATCGTTTTGAAATGAATGATTGTCCAAGTTCACGTGGACGTGACACACCCCTCCCTATGTCGCTCACGTCCCTTTCCCTCCCCAGACAGCATCATCGTCAGCGAGGGCGCCAACACGATGGACATCGGCCGCACGCTGCTGCTGAACCGCCAGCCGCGCCACCGACTCGACGCCGGCACCTTCGGAACCATGGGCGTCGGACTGGGCTTCGCCGTCGCTGCTGCCATCTATTGTCGTCAGGAGAAACTAGCCGAGAGGGTGATTTGCGTGGAGGGAGACTCTGCGTTTGGTTTCAGCGGAATGGAGGTGGAGACCATGTTTAGGTGAGTGATAAAAAGAGGGAATCAGCGGAGGGCGGAGGGAAGTGGTTTGGGGATGGCAACGGTAGTATAGCTGGGTAAAATTCACCTTATTTGATCGTGACGTATAGCCGTTCCCACTGGGCTTGGGGCTGGAGATATGTCGGTAAATGAGTATCGGGTGTGTTTTGTTAATGTTTACTGTATTACTTACTACCTTGCTGTACTGATCCATTACCTCTACCCAGACTTGTCCCGATCGCCTCTCACTCTCGCCTCTCTGTCGCGTTTCAGGTACCGTCTTCCGATCATCGTCATTGTCATCAACAACAACGGCATCTACTCGGGCCTGAACCGGCCTCTGTGGGACGACCTCACCGCCGAGACATCCGGGTCAATCAGGTCGGTACTGGGGTCAGGTGGGGTCAAGGCAGGTCGCATAGGCTAGACAGGTCAGCATATGTCCAGGACAGGTCACCACTACATCAGCCAACCGAGATGGCGAGAATAGCAGGTCAGCACCCACTGCACACAGATGACGTCATTTATCTGTTACAACTGTTCACATATGACGTCATTTACCCATCAGCTCGCCACCCACGGCGCTGCTGCCGGACAGCCGGTACGACCGTATGACGTCACTGTTCGAGGGAGAGACTAGTCCGTCGGGCTGGAACTGCACCACCATCCCGCAGTTGAAGACGGCGCTGGAGGCGGCGCTCCAGGTAACTGGCGCGCCTGAAAAATGGCGGGAAATGGGCCGTGATGGTACTGATTCCAGTGAGGTATTTGTCAGAGTTGAGAAATCGTGTTCGTTAAATTAAATTTGAATGTAGCTAATTCCGCATGAAATAGTTTTCGTACGAGAAAACATATGACTTCGGTTTCCAAAGGATGTCTGAAAAATGTCATGCAGTATCGTATGATTATTTGCTCTAGGATTCTTGATGACCGCAAAATATTCCCTCTCATTAAACAGCTTCTTTTTACTTTGATTCATGTTGGAAGCTATTGATTTTACTGGTTGCGTGCTTCGCCTCTTCTCTACCGATGGACAACCTTCTCCCTCCAGCTCTTGAAAACTACGACGCTTTTGACCTTCGTAAATGGGCCTTTCACTGTTAAGTGCAGCTGTAGACCGACCACATAAATTCCCAAGTGTTTGGTCGTTATGCATTGTAACGCCTTCCATCTGTGTTTGGGCAAAATCCTTGTATGATGCTGTTTGCGCATTGTAGGTTTCATGTCCTGAAGTACTTACCCACCTTTACTCGTATGTATCCATCATTGGAGTGTGTCTAATCATGTTCACAATGTCAAAACGCTCGTGTTTGCCGCACATAAACCACCATCATTATATGCAACAACTGCCTTTGTACATCTATTTATGACATCTCTAACAGCAACGAAACTTTATGTGTTATGACTGTCCCAACATGGCGTCTTTCCGTAAACACTGCTCAACCACCTAACGACTCGGTTAATCACCATCGTTAATTCGCCGGGTCAGTGAATCTCCCAATATGACGTCGGTGACGCAGCGACTGACGTGGCCGGCAGGTGACGAATCGACCCACCATCATCAACGTCATGATCGACCCCATGTCGACGCGGAGGCCGCAGGCACACGACTGGCTCACGCGCGCCAAAATGTAAGACTCGCGCCACGAATGGGTCGCACGCGCCAAAATGTAAGCGGCGCCAATATGAGGTGCCATTGATTCGCGCCACAACAGGTTGAACCGCGCCAAAACGTAATACCGGCGCGGGTGGAGGCGCAAAAATCGTTGTTCGAGTCGCATCTGGGGAGTGATTAGTCAAATGGGGCTACGGTGTGCGGTGACTACGGTGACTTCAGTTGCTCAGGTGCTAAATATGTGATCGATCCTGGGTAAAGATGCAATATTTTTAGAAATGATTATATTGTTATGTAGAATAGTTATTCGAAAGCGATTAGCTTTGATGTGCTTCCAGGAAAATATGCCTGATTTGTGCTATGACTGCGTGCTCAATTTAGATGTGTGAGTAACGGAGAGCGAATGTCCTTGCTCGAGGCTCTTCGTGAAGGGACTCGATCAGTCTCAATCTCTACTGCCCCACAAGTATACATTATGCAGTGCCATTTGCGCTTGCTGTGGGTCCAAAGAAAGTGAAGTAGCCAACTCAGTGCGTTGAAGTCCTACAAAACTCGATTCCAGACCACTGTTGTGTTTGTATATAGGCCCCCCCGAGGCCCCCTACTTGGACCGCCTCTGCGACCCCACGGTGCCAGGTGCCTGTGAGCGCCCCTGCCGGCGCCAGCTGACCGTGCGCGCCAAGCGGCGTGACTGGCGCACGGGACGTGGGCTGGCGCTCGCCATACTTTTTTACGTTTCGATCTCTCTCTCGGCCCATTCGCACCGGTCTAAAATAAATCGCGTTGATATTCATAAGCTCTTTCACTTCGAACCGATAAACGACAACTAAACATGGCGCGGTCGGTTTTGTGAATTACTACGTGATTGAGCATACCGCGATGACTATCATTCAAGAACTGACGGCACTGCTGGAGAGGCAAGTGAAGAGAGCCGCCGACGCCGACAAGCGCCTGGAGCGCTTGGAGAGGCTGCTAACCAGGGAGCCCTCCGCGGGGACGGACGCGACGACCGGAGTGTCAGAGTCGGGGGCTGAGCGAGGCGCTGATGGATCCGTTGGACCAGCTGCCGCTGCCCGCCGGACTGTCTGCCTGCCGGTGTCGGCGACCCCGCCCGCGCAACCGAAGTCGGCATCGACGTGCAACGGCCGTGCCGAGTGCAGTGTTCACGACAGTGATTTAGGAGCGGTGAGCCGCAGGCTGGAGGACTTTGAGCTGACGCTCAAATACGCCGTGAACGTTTGTCGGGCGAGCGATGGTGCCCGTGTCACGTGCCCAGACCTCCGCGGCAACGAGGGACATTCCGCGGCGCGCCTGCCGGCCTACAAGAGGCGCAGGCGGCCGAGTGTCGCCCATTCCGCTACCGCCACAGATCATCAGTTTCTTGAGCGTTGCCCTACCTGTGGCCGTCGCCAGCACGCCGGCGGAGACACGTGTCGCGCCGCTGGCGCCATCTGTCGTGCGTGTGGCGAACCGGGGCATTTTGAGATTGTGTGCCACCAGAGGAGCTCCACGGCGGTCGCCGGGAGCCGCGTCACCGCTGCTGACGGTGCTGCAGTGCCTGGAGACCCTGCCCGTGGTTCACCAGCTCGCAGTGGCCAGCGAGAGCAGCACGAGCGGGACGCACAGCGAGTGAAGAACGGACACCTCAGCAGTAGCGGCACCCGCCCGACGGCTGATCGTCCCGTGGCGACATCTGCAGCGACGAAAGTACGCGACTCACCGGTGGTGGCGCCAGTAACGGTAGCCACCGGCACCGCCGTGTTGCCGCCGCCGGCGGACACGGGCCAAGCCGGGCAAACTGCACTTCACCCCGCCGAGCTGAGTGACGCTGCTGAGGTCCACGGAGCCTGCCCGCCGCCGGCGGGAGGCTGGCCAGCGCAGACCATGGACGGCGAGGCAGCCCCTGACAACGCCGTGTCATCGCCGCAGGCGGACACGGGCCGCACCGGCAGTCCTGCAGCGCAGCCGACTGAGCCGGTCGGAGCTACCGCATCCTACGGAGCCTCACCGCCGCCGGCCGGAGGCATCCCAACTTGGAGCACGGACCGAGTGTACCGAGCCTCGCCGCCGCCGGCGGGAGGCCCATCGGCAGCCACCGGCGCCGCCGTGTCGTTGCCGCCGGCAGACACGGGCCGAGGAGCCGGCCGTACCGCGGCGCAGCCCACCGAGCCGGCTGGCGCGCGCGGAGCCTGCCCGCCGCCGGCGGGAGGCTGGCCGGCGCAGACCACGGACCGAGAGGCAGTCCCTGATAACGCCGTGTCACCGCCGCAGGCGGACACGGACCGAGCTGGGTGTACCGCGGCGCAGTCTACAGAGCCGGCTGGCGCCCACGGAGCTTCGCCGTCGCCGACGGGAAGCCTTCCAACGCGGACCAGCTACGGACACGGAACCGCCGACAACGCCGTGTCACAGCCGCCGGCGGACACGGGCCGAGTCGGGCGTAACGCGGCGCTGTCTACGGAGCCGGACGGAGCTACTAGAGCGTACAGAGCCTCGCCGCCGCCGGCGGGAGGTCTACAAACGCGGACCGGCGACGGAAACAAAACCGCTGGTGACGCCGTGTTGCCGCCGCCGGCGGACACGGGCCAGCCCGGGGCCACTGCGGTGCAGCCCGCAGGCCCGGCCGGAGCCGCTGAAGCCTACGGAGCCTCGCCGCCGCCGGTGGGGGGCATCCCAACGCCGAGCACGGGCCAAGGTGCAGCGGCCGGCCCCGCCGTGTCGTCGCCGCCGGCGGACACCGGCCAGATTGAGTCCACCGCAGGGCAGTCTAGCGGGCCAGCCGACACCCACGGGGCCTCGCCGCCGCCGGCGGGAGGCCTACAAACGCTGAGCACGGGCCCAGGTGCAGCTGCCGGCCCCGCCGTGTCACCGCCGCCGACGGACACGGGCCAAACCGACTGTTCCGTGACACAGCCCACCGTACCCGGTGAGACTGATGACGCCTACGGAGCCTCGCCGCCGCTGGTGGGAAGCCCGCCGACGCAAAGCAGGGACAGAGAAGAGGTCGTCAGTGACGCCGTGTCGCCGCCGCAGGCGGACATGGGACAGACCGACTGTGCTGAGGATGACGCGGGTCTGGCGCCGCTCGTGGGCCCGGTTCAGGGGATGGCCGGAGACGCCGCTGGCTGTGATCCGTGGCCGCCACCCGACACCGGAGCGCCGCCTACCGGTGACCTCTCGGGCGACAACGGGCGCGCCCGCTGCGGACGCCGGAACAAGCGCCCGCCGCCATGGGTCGCAGCAGTCGTGTGTGCCAGCCCCGATCGTCTGTTCGTTCGTTGGGGTGCGACCTCGTATGAGGAGTGAGACAACGTCGTGCAGTGTTGTGTTTTTGGCGGTTTCACGACTGTTGTCTCGAGGGGAGATGTTGTGTTTGTATATAGGCCCCCCCGAGGCCCCCTACTTGGACCGCCTCTGCGACCCCACGGTGCCAGGTGCCTGTGAGCGCCCCTGCCGGCGCCAGCTGACCGTGCGCGCCAAGCGGCGTGACTGGCGCACGGGACGTGGGCTGGCGCTCGCCATACTTTTTTACGTTTCGATCTCTCTCTCGGCCCATTCGCACCGGTCTAAAATAAATCGCGTTGATATTCATAAGCTCTTTCACTTCGAACCGATAAACGACAACTAAACAACCACGAGAAGCGACAACAACGTCCGACGTTAGCAGATATGGACGCCTCAACCGGGATACGTTGACGTTGCAATATTTACTAGTGTTCTATGGACCACTGTCTACTGAAGATTCAAAACACTGCTTCCTTGGTTGACTGGTTGAAAGTTATGGTAAAAACTATTTACCGTTGGGCTATTTTTTAATGGATTGTGGAAGGCGCCATTCGCATTAAGACACAATAAAATACTGTTTTACATGCTAATAATTGATAATTTTACCGCTCGGATGGGTAAGAGAGATTACATTTTTTACGTCATCTGCCAGTAACATTGCGTAGTACGTTGTATCCGATAAAACTGAACTGCTATCTGTTGTTCAATACATTCAGACATGTCTCCATTTTGCTTCTGTGTCTATAAGCCTCTCTAAAGAAGGATAAAACGCGGTAACGGTAGCGCAGGCGTCACCGATAGCTTCGGTGGTGTAAACAGTCAAGGTAGGTGTATTGTAAGCATATTGACATAGATATGGAAGCACTGTTGAATTCAATGACGTCATTGGAATATAAAAAAGTCTCTAGAACAATATGAAAGTCTCTGGAACGTGTCGAGCGGGACAGAGTGAGACTCGGCCGACTACAGCAGGACATAGTGGGACTCAGCCGACTACCATGGGACATAGTGGGACTCAGCCGGTCCCAGTGGGACACAATGGGACTCGGCTGGTCCCAGCGGGACAAAGTGGGACTCAGCCGACTACAGCGGGATATAGTGGGACTCAGCCGACTACTGCGGGACATTGGGACCTTGCTGACTACAGAGGGATATAGTGGGACTTGATGGGATTCTGCCGGTCCCAGCGGGACACAGTGGGACTCGGCCGGTCCCAGCGGGACAAAGTGGGACTCAGCCGACTACAGCGGGACATAGTGGGATTCGGCCGGTCCCAGCGGGTCAAAGTGGGACTCAGCCGACTACAGCGGGACATAGTGGGCCTCAGCCGACTACTGCGGGACATTGTGGGACTTTGCTGACTACAGAGGGATATAGTGGGACTCGGTCGGTCCCAATGGGACACAATGGGATTCTGCTGGTCCCAGCGGGACACAGTGGGACTCGGTCGGTCCCAGCGGGACAAAGTGGGACTCAGCCGACTACAGCGGGACATAGTGGGACTCAGCCGGTCCCAGCGGGACAGTGGGATTCGGCCGACTCCAGCGGGACAAAGTCGGGATTGGTAGGTCCCAGCAGGACACAATGGGACTCGGCCAGTCCCAGCGGAACAAAGTGAGGCTCACTGGCTCAGCCGACAACAGCAGAACATAGTGGGACTCAGCCGGCTCCAGCGAGACATAGTGGGACTCAGTCGAATCCAGCGGGAAAAATTCGGCCGGACCGCGTCCCATTTTGTCTCGCTGGAACCGGCTTAGTCCCACTATGTCTAGCTGTAGTCGGCTGAGTCCCACTATGTCCCGCTGTACTTTGTCCCGCTGGGACCAGCCGAATCCCACTATGTCCCGCTGGGACCGGCTGAGTCCCACTATGTCCCGCTGTAGTCGGCTAAGTCCCACTATGCCCCACAGTAGTCGGCTGAGTCCCACTATGCCCCGCTGTAGTCGGCTAAGTCCCACTATATCCCGCTGTAGTCGGCTGAGTCCCACTTTGTCCCGCTGGGACCGGCCGAATCCCACTATGTCCCGCTGGGACCGGCTGAGTCCCACTATGTCCCGCTGTAGTCGGCTGAGTCCCACTTTGTCCCACTGGAACCGGCCGAGTCCCACTGTGTCCCGCTGGGACCGGCAGAATCCCATTGTGTCCCATCGGGACTGACCGAGTCCCACTATATCCCTCTGTAGTCAGCAAAGTCCCACAATGTCCCGCAGTAGTCGGCTGAGTCCCACTATGTCCCGCTGTAGTCGGCTGAGTCCCACTTTGTCCCACTGGGACCGGCCGAATCCCACTATGTCCCGCTGTAGTCGGCCGAGTCCCACTATGTCCCGCTGTAGTCAGCTGAGTCCCACTTTGTCCCGCTGAGACCGGCCGAATCCCACTATATCCCGCTGTAGTCGGCTGAGTCCCACTTTGTCCCGCTGGGACCGGCCGAGTCCCACTGTGTCCCGCTGGAACCGGCAGAATCCCATTGTGTCCCACTGGGACCGACCGAGTCCCACTATATCCCTCTGTGGTCAGCAAAGTCCCACAATGTCCCGCAGTAGTCGCCTGAATCCCACTATGTCCCGCTGTAGTCGGCTGTAGTCGGCTGAGTCCCACTTTGTCCCGCTGGGACCGGCCGAGTCCCATTGTGTCCCGCTGGGACCGGCTGAGTCCCACTATGTCCCATGGTAGTCGGCTGACTGAGTCCCACTATGTCCCGCTGTAGTCGGCTGAGTCTCACTCTGTCCCGCCCGACACGTTCTAGAGATTTTTCATATTGTTCTAGAGACTTTTTATATTCCAATGACGTCATTGAATTCATTAGTGCTTCCATATCTATGTCAATATACTTACAATACACCTACCTTGACTGTTTACACCACCGAAGCTATCGGTGACGCCTGCGCTACCGTTACCTAAAACGCTGGGCTGTATTGTGTGCTATCAGGGCACTAAAGGCCCGATTTACTGACCGTATTTGTTATCCGGCCGGGAGCCAGTTTTGACTAGTGAGGCGCCGCGGTTCCTGATATCGACCACCAGGGCAGCTATTATTTTATGTGTATCGTCTATACACATCCCATATAAAAGCCCCTATTGTAGATCTAAGTGCGTGCGCTCATATGCATAGCTCCATGACAGCTCATAGAAACCGCCCCATCGATCTCCGGTTAGCTGCGCTGTATGACGAGACGTTACGGACATCATGCGTGCGTTACTGACGTCAGACTGTGTTCCCAACAGCAGACTGTGTGTTCCCAACATCAGACTGTGTTCCCAACATCAGACTGTTCCCAATGCCAGTGTGTATTCCCAAAGTCAAGCCGTCTGCTACCCCCAGAGACGGCACTCTGGGAGCGGAGTGAGTAGCCGTATTGATCGCGTCCGTTTGACGCCTCCTCCCGTCGCCGCCTGCTGGTCAGCTGTACTTACCGGCCGTCACCTCTAACAGCCTAACAGGCCCTTCTTCAGTGGCTCGGAATGTGTCTGCCCTGGGAATGTATCAGCACTGGGAATGGACAGAGGTGGAACTGACAATAGGCGACCCATTGTGCGCTGATGGTGAATTGTCATTTGTCACGTATGAATTGGCACGTGGCTGGCAGTAACATGGCATTGACGAGTCGGACACGAAAGGCAATTGTGGCGACGCTGTTGACCTTACCATCATCGCATATAATTAACCCGTGTCCCTCTGAGGGCCCTACTTTTCATGTCATCGAGTGTAAGATCGGTAAACACTCTTTCGCTCGCCTCTTAGGCTACAAGCGATGAACTTTAAAAGGCAGTCGATGATGTGCTCTCCCCTCTCCCTCCAGCGGCTGCGCCCCAACCTTTGCGTCATGGAATTGTACCCGAAATGGATTCAATCTCACCAAGTTCCTTTCCCAGACATCGCCCAACTGTAGTTGAACTATCGTAAGTCAGCAACAACTATACGCCATGTATGAGTACTGTGCATTATTTCATCAAGCTTAGACCAGCCAGGCATATGTGAACAAAGCCAAACGGTTTGCGGGAAAAGACTTATTAGCTAAAGTGAACGGGCAGGTCGCGTACCCTCTTTGAAGCCAAGCCATTAAATGACACTTCACCCTTCCCTGCCTTTTGAATCAAGCGAACGAGTTAGGACAGGACACTCCCGAACGCGAAGCTGGTGACCAAAGGCAAAATTTATCGACGAACTAACGTCAGCATAGAAATTTGAGAAACATCACGTATGTTCCCGCTATAGAATTAATTCGTGACTTGACGACTGAAGGTGTGGATGGCAGACTGGAAGCACTGAGGAGTGCGAGGAGCTGTATTGATTGAGCTCGTCTGACGCGTCCTCGCACACATTATCTGTTGTTGGATTAGTTGTTGTACAGTCGTGTCCCCCTCCCCTCCGCTCCACTATTTGTGGTTTACAGTTACCGTCAAACCATGGATGAGATAATAACCCATGTTATCTCATCCATGGATGTGTTATCCATGGTCAAACCTTTCAACTATAGTGAAGGAAGCTTGTGTATTTCATGCTTTATCACTTCAAAACTAAGGATTACTTATGCAAGCATTGGTGACCTAGTAATAACCTAGAATCACTGAGCGAAAATATGTTCACCGTAGGATAAAATATGTGCCCACACCACTCGTCCTCCTCAGAAAATCAACAACTCGTCTCATTTACCACGAATCTCCGTGCGCCTGGACTTCAGGAACGCCACCGCGAGTAAGGAATCGGACATCTTCCCGATAATCTTCGAGTACATCCCTGACTGGGAGAACCTGAACCAGCCCCACTCGATGAGGCAGATCCCCGCACACGCCACCATCGCCACCGGCAGGATGATCAGCACGACGAACATATCTCCCAGAGACATCTGCTGGTACTCTGACTTCATCACGCACATCTCATCCTTGGACTTGATCCAGCGGGCTTTGAGCTCTGCCAGCATCCCAGTCTCCTTCATCTTCAGCAAGATGTCGTTGATAGCGCGGCGAAGCGCAGGGCGGCGCTTGGAGATACCCATGAAGAGGTCTTTAGATTTGACGGTCAGACCGGGTATCGGTACCAGATGACACACCTCCGGGCCCAGCGCAAACACCACCTTGTCAAAGTTGACAAACGTCATCACCTTGGGCTGAACGAGCTCGAAGACACTGTCCCCCTTGAAGTTGATCTCGATGAAGCCCTGCCGGGTGACGGAGCGCCGGTAGAGCTCCCGCTCGTACGGGTCTCGGCTGCGTCTCCAGTCGTTGAGGATGGCATGACCGGGCTGGATGGCGAGTCTCCAGCCGGGCTGCTCGGCGAACTCCTTGAGACTCCTGATCGGCAGCGCCACCGAGTGCACCACCATGTGGGAGATCAGGTTGGCCGTGTAGCTGGTGTAGATGATGGTGCGCAGTGCCCAGCACGAGGCGGCTACCAGCCGCGCTGGGGTGCCCAGCGGCAGGTCGGGCCAGCCCTGGCCGACGAATGATGTGAAGGAGAAGAGAAGGCACGAGCCGAGACCCATGTCAACCACTGGTCCTTGGGTCAGCTCTCCGCTAGACTCTCTCTTACGGCCAGCGCTCCTCGAGGAGATGTTCGTCGTTCTTTGAACGCGGTCAGAGAGACCAAAGAAGAGAGCGATGCGGAGTACAAGTGCCAGCACCAGGAGCGAGACGAGCACTGCCCACCACACGCTGCCATGTAGCGGCTGCAGGAGCGAGCCGAACAGCTCGGCCGTCACCGGCGGCAGACCCTCGTCCTTTCCCGCCCGCACGTAGAACGTGCTGTACGATCTGGCGACGGCCACCGAGTCCAGGTAGTCGATCACAGAGGCACGGTCCTGACGTAGGTAGATAGCCGTCACCGCCACATCGGCGCGCCCGTAGGCGAGCTCCCCGACCATGCCGGACCAGGTGCCGTTCTCACCAACCGAGCCGAACCCTCCAGACAGCAGCGGCTCGATGCGATATCTCAGACCGAGCTCGGCAGCTATCAGCTCCCACAGCTGCACCAGATAGCCGTCGTAGAGGAACGTCCCGTTGGCTAGCCGCTGGATCAGCACGAACGGCGGGTTGTGCATCGTGGTGACCACCACGTCCGGCTCCAGGGAGGCGTTGAAGGAGACCGTCCACGGCTGGCCCACGAACTGCAGGCCAGCCGGGAGCTCCATGGTGGCACCTCCGCGCCCGACGGCGTCCGGACAGCGACTGAGCCGAGCGGCCGGGGGTGTGCGGACGGGGGGCGTCACTGGGGTGTGTGTGGGCGTCACAGGGGTGTGTGTGGGCGTCACAGCCCACAGGGGTGTGGGCGGGGCGTCATCAGAGACACCACGGGCCAGGCCTCCCAGAACTGGCAAAGAGACAATCCATGCCAATCAATCGCCAAGTGTTTCATTCACAGGGGCGTGATGCGTTCCGATGTGGTCTGTTTTGTGCAGGATGCAATATGTCTCGGCTACAATAGAATGGTGGTATTCGTGCGCTGTGTTTCGGTCACAGTCGTGGGAATGCGTCCACCGGGAGGCGTTACCGTTGCCACAGGCTGCCGAGCTCTCTATGAGACACGATGCTGATGACGTAGTGTGCGGCATTCATGTAGGCCTATAGGTACAAATGTTAAATGTCGTACGGGTCCCGGACAGCCTGAAACTTTGGTGTTTATGCTTCAGAGGGAAGCAAATACCTATCGTCGATATACCTATATCGTTGGATACCGTCGCGTTTTTGGTATAATTATTAATTATTACCATATATCTTTTACGTGTAGACTACCAAAATTTCATACCTATTGAAATTCAGGTCATTCAATGTCAGGTCATCAGGTCAAAAGTTACCTCAAGAACGAAATAACAACGCATGGGCGTAACCACCGCGCTGGAACGCTGGAAATTCCAGCCCATTTTTGGGATGCTGAAATGCCGCCCCCGGTAGAGGAAAGCTACAATTGCGGGACTCGCGGACTTCAAAACCAAGAAAAAAGAAACGGCACTGCTCGGTCCACTATACGCCTGACCTCAACGTGCCGCTCCTCACTAAAATAACTAGGTGCCCTCTACATGCCGCCCCTCCCAGATGTCCTTCCGCCCCTCCGCACCGACTTCCCCTCAAGTTCCTCGGAGCTCTCATGTGCCGCCCCTCACAGAACCCCGCCGTACTCAATGTGTCGCCCCTCCGCATATAGCTCTATCGCCGTCTGTGTCGCCCTCCCCAGAGTACCTCGGCGCTCTCTATGTGCTGCCCTCGCCACAACTTCCCGCCGCCCTCAATAAGCCGCCCTATGCTCTATCGCCATATGTGCGCCCATCCCCCCCCCCCCCCCCCGAAGTGCCTTGGCGCCCTCTATGTGGCGCCCCTCACCACAAACCCCGCCGCCCCAAATGTGCCGCCCCTCCCCACAACGCTTTACCACCGTCTGTGCCGCCCTCCATAAACGCCTTGCCGCCCTCCCCAGAGTATCTTGGCGCCCACTATGTGCCGCCCCTCGCCACAACACCCCGCCGCCCTCAACAAGCCGCCACTCCCCACAATGCTCTATCGCAGTCGGCGCCACCCTCCCAAGGCACCTTGCCGCCGCTACGTGCCGCCCCTCCCCAGACGCCTTTCTGCCCTTACGCGCCTCCCCTTCCCAGAATGCGTCAAAAGGTTTAATGATTCGCCCCTCCCTATAACGCTCCATCGACGTCTGTGCTGCTCTCGTCAGGTGCTGTGCCACCTCTCCCCGGAATGCTAGCCCTCGCTGGCCCGGGGGGCGTTTTTCGCCCCTAACCCTGGCGAATATTTGCGATAGCTCAGTCAGGGGTGCTTAAATTGCTGCTGTTTACATATAATAACTACGCATTGACTTGGCGAATTGTGCTGAAACGTCTCCGATAGGTGAACATCGTGCGGACCGGGGGATTCATAATTCCATGCCTAAGTATCACAGTTTGGTTGCTACTCTTAACGTGCGCAAACGAAGGACGTGCGCACGTTTTGGCGGGCTCTGTATGCTGTCCAACACAAAGTGTTACATTTTGGGCTCGATAAGTCTAAGGGATTCGCTTATGCGAATTCAGCCCATGAGAGCGTCAGGTGAGACGCTCTGATCGCAAACAACCATCGAAGCCGCGAAAAGGCCCTGTGTGATTGCTTGATGTAAACATTCCGAGCCAACGAGTAGTGCCCTGAGCGCGCAGCAAGACTCAAGAGTAAAGCTGAGCACTTGAAAGAGTCCTCGGTCTACTGTGGGGCCCTTGAGTGGGTGAGGTCTTTAGCTGGATCCCGTCCTGCAGGCTCACGCCTGGAATGGGTCCTCTTTAGGCAGGCTCGAAAGCTTAGGGGCCATCAGAGGCCGGTGTGGGGCTCTGAGAGTTAAGCGTGGCTGCTTAAAAGTTGCGTACTGCTTTCAGAAGGCCTGTGCGTTGGGCACCCAAAGACCAGTGTGGTGCCTTAAAATGCCAGTGTTACGCCCTCAGAGATGCACTGGTCAAGCCCTTTGAGGTTCTCAGAGGCGTCGGCGTGGTGCTCTCACAGGCGGGTGTGTGATCCGTTGAGGTTTTGGCGTGATACCCTCAGAGGCCGGCGTCGCGTGGTGCTCTTAGAAGCTGGTGGGAGCTTCCAGAGTCTTCAGTGTAGGACCCTCAGAGTCACCGGTGAGGACTCTCAGCATCACCGGTGAGTGGCCGGGCCGTGGGCAATGAGCCGGTATGGGACCCTCAGAGGAAGGCACCGGTGTGAGACTCAAGAGAGGTCAGTGTGAAGCCTTTACAGTTGCCCGTGTGGGGCAGTGAGTGCACTGGCGTGGTGCCTTCCGAAGGCCGGTATGGGATTGAAGCTTAGCGAGGTGATAAAGGACTTGACCCTCGCCCGTATTGGTGTTTTTTCCAGCCACGAACGTATAAGGGGGGGGGGGGGTCCGTTGGCCCCCCTTGCCGTTTCGCCCCTGATCGACCTAGAGCTTCGCGGAAAAAACGAGCGTGTTGCCCGTGACGAGAGGAAGCCGATGATACCCAATTTTAAGGTCCTAGATTATCGGTTGACCTTCCAGGTCAGGTCAATGACCCAAAAGTCGGGAAAATCGGGACCAGTTAGAACGTCGTAAAACGTGGTTACTATGGGGGTTTTAGGGTGCTGATTACGAATATCATGCTAGTTTTTGTCTTAATGCATTTAGGCCAGGTCGAGTCAGGTCAGGTCAGGTCAACCAGTAAGGGTTTTGCCGGGTATTCGTAGTAGGTGGCAACCGCCTCTGACAGCTTCGTAACATATTACGAAGGCACCAAAACTACTTGGTAAATGTTCATATGGTTGCTAAATTCGAGTTCAGCTAAAAAAAAAAAACTAGCCTAGAAACATGTAAAACTCGAAAAAGTGAACCGAGGTCATCAAAGGTCAATGACCTGACCTGACCTTCCGGTGACCTTGACACCCACCCTAATGCATGGGAGCAACATCATATCCCATGTTTGAAAGCTTGAAACCACGAAAAGACTGCAAACGCGCAGCTAATGCGAGCCGACATCAGCCGAATCGCGATTCCGGCCGAACATGGTCTCGAAAAGTAGGTCACAGGTCAAAGGTCATTTGAGTCAGGGTCATGCAATTTCTAGGGTAGGTGTAAAACTAATAAACACGAGGGTACTCAATGTGTTGTCGCGATCGGCCGCTTTTTACGCGATGTATTCGCGAAAAACCATGGGGGGGGGGTCCGTTCGACCCCCCCCCCCCCTATACGGGCGAGGGTTAAGTGGTGCCTTCGGTAGGACCGGTTCGGAAGCATTATTGTGGGGTCCTCAGAGGTATTATGAATACGCTGACTGAGGCCAAAGAGGTGCCGGTGTGGACCCTCAGAAGTGCTAGTGTGAGGCCCTGAGAGACGCCAGTGAGGTTCCTCACAGGCGCCGTTGTGGGCCCTCAGAGACACTGGTGTGGGGCCGTCACAGACGAATGTGGGGCCCATAGGGATAGAGGCTAGAGCTGCTGGTCTGAACCCCTTACAAGCCGGCAGGGGGCTCTCAGAGACCAGCAAAGGCCCTCAGGCCAGCAAAGGGCTCCCATAGGCCGGCGATACCTTCAGAAGCTCTGTGGGGTCCTTAGAGACCGGCACAATACTTTCAGACGCCGGTGGGGCCCTCAGAGTCGCCGATGTAGGGCACTCAAAAGTCACCGGTGGGTGGCCGTCAGATGCGCTGGTGTGGGGCCCTCAGAGGCGCCGATGTTGGGTCCTCAGAGCCGCTGATAAAGGTCCTAAAGAGGCACGGTGTGGGGCCCTCAGGAGTGCCAGCGTGGGGCCCTCAGAAGCACTGGTATGAGGCCCTCAGAGGTGGCAGTGTGGGGGCACTCAGAAGCGCCGGTGTAGGACCTGCACAGTCGCCGGTGAAGCCCTTCACAGGCGCCAATGTGGAGTCCCTCAGAGACACAGGGCCATCAGAGGCGCGAGCTGCTGTTGTGGACCCTTCATAAGCCGACAAGGGGATTTCAGAAGTCGGTGGTGCCTTGAGGAGCCCTGTGGGGTCCTTAAACACCGGCATGGTTTTCTCAGATGCTGCTGGTACCCTCCGAGTCACCAGTGTGAGGCCGTCAGAGCCACTGGTGTGGGGCCCTCAGAACCGCCGATACAGGGCCTTTAGAGACACTGGTGTAGGCCGTCAGAGTTGGGGGGGGACCCTCAGATACGCCGGTTTGGGACCTCATAGGCGCCGGTGAGGGCCCTCAGCGTCGCCGTTATGGGCCCTCAGAAATTTGTGTGGGGCTATCACAGGCGGGTTCGAGGCCACTAGAGGTGGCCCGTAATAGGCCGGTAAGGGCCCTCAGAAGCCAGCAAGGGACACTCAGAAGGTGGCGTAGGGCCTTTATGGAGAACTTAGTGTGGCTACTCAGGGGCCCATGGGATGTCCTTACGAGCCCTGTGGGGCACTTCTGAGTCGAAATATGACAGAAATATGGTCAGTAAACCCTCAACGGCCAATTGGCGCCACAGGGCCCCTCGTGCCCGTGTGGGGGACCTTCGGGACCTGTTTAGGCCCTCAGAGGCGCCGGTGAGGGCTATCAGTCGCCATTACGGGGCCCTCAAAGAAATTGGTGTGGGACCGTCACAGACGGGTGTGGCCTGGGGCCCCTAGAGCTGGCCCCTAATGGACCGGTAAGGCCCCTCAGGCTGGTTAGGACGCTCTGGCCGGTAAGGGCCCTGAGGCCGGTAAGGGCCCTTAGAGACCGCTGAGGCCCCCCCCCGCTTTCGACGCCCATGGTCAGATCCCATTGCAATTGAACTCACCTGAATGAAGTGAACTTGAAGAGTGTGCCTATCATTTATCAATCCGGTGCGTAGTAGCAAAGTCAAACTGCCAGCAGCGGGCTGACCAGTGACCACCCATCTTACGCATGCATATCTACCGCATAAAGTACCAGTATCTCGAACACCAGAGCTGTGGCGTGTTCTTTGCGTCTGCCCCTTGTACGTGTAGTCAGTTGACTGCTGATTATTGTTCGTATTTCACAAAGCGTAAGAATTTGACACACAACAGCGACACAGTAAATGCCCTCAGGTACTCACCTCTGGCTCCCGAAACACAAGTGCCGCCCTTCCCTTGGCATTTGATGCCGCCCCCGGAGGGAGTTATTTCCAGCCCATTTTTTGAGGAGTGATTACGCCCCTGTAACAACGCTTCACAGACCTTTGGATATTACCTTGGGATTACCTCTCCCAGCAATCGATATCAGTGATAGGCTGCATCAATCAAACTTGTGTTTTTATTTTACATCCGTGACCTATAGGTAGGTCAAACTCGTTACTCTGCACTCGCAACATCTTCATTAAAAGTCTACAGTCAATGAGAGGAAATCAGGAAATGAAGAGGAAATCAAGAGAGGAAATGAAATGAAACTGCGCCTCTTGCAAACACGAGCCGTTATAAGCCCCCTGGCATGGCCGGCATGGCCCATCCGCAATATGTTCTCAAAATTGGTTGTTTGTTTTGTTGGGTTAGGCCCTTTCGGTCTGACAAGACCATTTCAGAGCCGGAAGGATAGGAATTAGGGGGAGACATTGGTCTGGGCAGACATCCTAGAGAGTCGCCGGGGCTGAGCCCGTCCGAATGGACAGGCCGACCAGCCCCCAAGCACTCTCTGCACCCGGCTACGGGGTGCGCTCCCTCGGGAGCAGCGGTGCCTCTCCAAGGGAGCAGCCCGCATGAGATAAAGTTGCCTGTCCAGCCTGGAGGGGGTTGCGGCGTGGAGGAGAAGGATTTCAATGTCAGTGTCCTGAGGATAGAAGCACGGAACGGCGTCTCAAATTTGAAACGGGCATTGCATTTATCACCGCGAGATGTCACTGATAGCCGTAAACACCAAGGTAAACACTCGTGACCTCGCCTCACACATTTGAGGTCAAGGTCATCCTAGCCCCTAAGCACGTAAAATAAAAGGATAGCACATGCTAGGCATGGTTTGATGATGTAAGGTATTAGGCCTTCTAAATCAAATTTGATGTTTTTTCAGCGAACTTACGAGCGATTTTGTTGGAGTGTAGCTGTGCATAATAAATGACCAGAACTACATTAGATGATTGCAATAGGTTGAAAAAATACGCAAAATAGTTCATGCTTTCCTGTATTTATACGTCATCAAAAATGCATTTTTAACCTACTGCGTTGCTTTGAAATATGGCTGGCCTTGACATTCTGTGAGCGCGCCAAGAATGCCACCACGAGAATACAAACGCAAAATAGCGACGTTCATAAAGTTGGCTTCAAATTCGGATTCGGATTCCAGCACCACATTCGTGGAAAAAATGACAAAAACGGACCCCTCAGAATCGATTTAAATTAACAGGATAGATAGAGCAGGACATGCTTATTATGAAAATAAATCACCTAGGCTTGGCACCCCCTAAGAACTGAGGAATCTTAGGTCAAAGTTCAAGGTCATTCTCGGCGGACCCTTTGGATTCTCGTAAAAATTGGTACAACTATAGTCCATGAAGAGTTGATTTCAAAAATATCAGTATCTTACTTTGGCAAGCAGCACGAACTGATATATAGTAGGTCAAAGGTCAGAATCAAGGTCACGTATGTGTAATACAGGAAGTGGAAGTGACCACGTGGTCAGGTGAGAAAGGAGGACCCCTTAGATTTCAATAATTTTTTGCTCAATGATGCAACCAATGTTGGAGATGCTACTGCTGGTTTTTCTTGTTTTGGCAAGGTCAAACTACGGAGAAATGACGGGTCAAAGGTCAAGGTCATTTTTAGCGGACCCTTTCGATTCACATATAAATTTTTATCCCAATACAATTTTTAATTTTGGTTATTATTCTGCGTATTGTTAGGCTTGGCAGGTCTTAAATTATTTTAAAATATTTAAATAATTTAACCTTTAATTCACCTATCCCAACATGGCTACCGTGCGAGCACCTATCAAAACCTTGATGAAAATAACAAACCGAAAATCCATTTGACCTTGGACGTGCCCCGTGCCGGTGCACTGGCCTTAGGGGTGCTGAAGAACTTGATTTGGTAGGTATAGTGTGTTTTGGTGTGGGTTATTGTAATTTTAATGTATTGCACGTTGCTTGATTTGCGACACAACTTACAAAATTGAAATAGCAGTCGTAAGTAGTTAGTAGTGTCAGTGTCGCAAGTTGACCTTGCCTTGGGGAAGAGGTTACAGGTCATTCGTGTCATTTCTCGAAATTTACATGGTACCTACGTGTAAAATTGTTTGAACTTGAGATCCTGAAAATTTTGTTGCAATCCGTTGATGCTAATGCAAGTTACAGAGCTTGAACTGACAGGTCGTCTATGAGGCCTCCATCCTGTCCATCCATGCCAGCGAGGCAGCAAGCTGCAAGAGTGTTAAAAATGGTCCATAATGGTGGTCTAAGGTCTTGGACGTTGCAAGGGTCATCCCCCAAAATTCTCCCGATTCCAAAAACGTGTCCCAGATGACCCCCATAACCTCCAATGAGCTCTGTGATGACCCCCAAGTTGACCTTTTTGACCTGACATGTCCCAGATGACCTCCGTGACCTCCAATTTAGCTCTGATAACTCGAAGCTGACCTCTGTGACCTGGCATGTCCCAGATGACCTCCATTTGAGCTCTGTGATGACCCCAACTTGACCTCTGGGACCTCATGTGTCCCATATGACCTCTGTAACCTCTAAGTGACCTCTGTAACCTCTCTGATGACCCCAAGCTGAACTCTGTGACCTGACATGTCCCAGAAGATCCCCAGTTGAGCTCTGTGATGACCATAAGTTGACCACTGTGACCTGACGTGCCCCCAAGCTGCCCTTTGTGACCGACGTGTCTCAGCTGCCTCAGTGGTCTCCAATTGAGCTCTGTGATGACCCCAAGTTGACATCTGTGACCTGACGTGTCTCATATGACCTCTGTAACCTCTATGTGACCTCTATGATGACCATAAGTTGACCTCTGTGAGCTGATGTGTCCCAGATGACCCCCGTGATCTCCAACAGAGCTCTGTGATGACCCCAAGTTGACCTCTGTTACCTGATGTGTCTGAGATGACCTCCTTAACCTCCCCTTGAGCTCTCTGATGACTCTAATCTGACCTCTGTGACCTTAGGTGTCCCAGATGACCACCAATTGAGCTCTCTGATAACCCCAAGTTGACCTCTGTGACCTGACATGTCCCATATGACCTCTGTGACCTCTAACTTCTAAGTGACCTCTCTGATGACTCCAAGTTGACCTCTGTGACCTGACGTGTCCAAGATGACCCCCATGACCTTCAATCGAGCTCTATGATGACCCCAAGCTGACCTTTTTGACCTGACATGTCCCAGATGACCTCCGTGACCTCCAGTTTAACTCTGATAACTCCAAGCTGACCTCTGTGACGTGACGTGTCCCATATGACCTCTGTGACCTCTAAGTGACTTCTCTGATGACCCGAAGCTGACCTCTGTGACCTGACGTGTCCCAGATGACCCCCATGACCTTCAATCGAGCTCTGTGATGACCCAAGTTGACCTCTGTGACTTGATGTGTCCGAGATAACCTCCTTAACCTCCAATTGAGCTCTTTGATGATCCTAAGCTGACCTCTGTGACCTGACGTGTCCCAGATGACCCTCAATTGAGCTCTGTGATGACCCCAAGGCCCAAGTTGACCTCTGTGAGTTGACGTGTCCCATATGACCTCTGTGACCTCAAGTGACCTCTCTGGATATTCCAAGCTGATCTCTGTGACATGACATGTCCCAGATGACCTCCAATTGAGCTCTCTGATAACCCCAAGTTGACCTCTGTGACCTGACATGTCCCATATGACCTCTGTGATCTCTAAGTGACCTCTCTCATGACCCCAAGCTGACCTGTGTGACCTGACGTGTCCCAGATGACCTCTGTGACCTCCAATTGAGCTCTGATGACTCCAAGCTGACCTCTGTGACCTGATATGTCCCAGATGACCTCCAATTGAGCTCACTGATGACCCCAAGTTGACCTCTGTGTCCTGACGTGTCCCATATGACCTCTGCAACCTCTAAGTGACCTCTCTGATGACCCCAAGCTGACCTCTGTGACCTGACGTGTCCAAAATGACCCCCATGACCTTCAATCGAGCTCTATGATGACCCAAGTTGACCTCTGTGACTTGATTTGTCCGAGATGACCTCCGTAACCTCTAATTGAGCTCTTTGATGATCCTAAGCTGACCTCTGTGACCTGACGTGTCCCAGATGGCCCTCAATTGAGCTCTGTGATGACCCCAAGTTGACCTCTGTGACTTGACGTGTCCCATATGACCTCTGTGACCTCTAAGTGACCTCTCTGATGACTCCAAGCTGACCTGTGTGACCTGACGTGTCCCAGATGACCTCCGTGACCTTCAAATGAGCTCTGATGACTCCCAGCTGGCCTCTGTGACCTGATATGTCCCAGAAGACCTCCAATTGAGCTCACTGATGACCCCAAGTTGACCTCTGTGACCTGACGTGTCCCATATGACCTCTGCGACCTCTAAGTGACCTCTCTGATGACTCCAAGCTGACCTGTGTGACCTGACGTGTCCCAGATGACCTCCGTGACCTTCAAATGAGCTCTGATGACTCCAAGCTGACCTCTGTGACCTGATATATCCCAGAAGACCTCCAATTGAGCTCACTGATGACCCCAAGTTGACCTCTGTGACCTGACGTGTCCCATATGACCTCTGCGACCTCTAAGTGACCTCTCTGATGACCCCAAGCTGACCTCTGTGACCTGACATGACCCATATGACCTCTGTGACATCTAAGTGACCTCCCTCATGACCCCAAGTTGACCTGTGTGACCTGACGTGTCCCAGATGACCTAAGTGACCTCTCTCATGACCCCAAGCTGACCTGTGTGACCTGACGTGTCCCAGATGACATCCGTGACCTCCAATTGAGCTCTGATGACTCCAAGCTGACCTCTGTGACCTGATATGTCCCAGATGACCTCCAATTGAGCTCGCTGATGTCCCCAAGTTGACCTCTATGACCTGACGTGTCCCATATGACCTCTGCGACCTCTAAGTGAACTCTCTGATGACCCCAAGCTGACCTCTGTGACCTGACGTGTCCAAAATGACCCCCATGACCTTCAATCGAGCTCTGTGATGAACCAAGTTGACCTCTGTGACTTGACATGTCCCAGATGACCCCCATGATCTCCAACAGAGCTCTGTGATAACCCCAAGTTGACCTCTGTTACCTAATGTGTCCCAGATGACCTCAGTGACCTCCAATTGAGCTCTCTGATGACTCCAATCTGACCTCTGTGACCTTAGGTGTCCCAGATGACCTCCAATTGAGCTCTCTGATAACCCCAAGTTGACCTCTGTGACCTGACATGTCCCATATGACCTCCACGACCTCTAAGTGACCTCTCTGATGACCCCAAGCTGACCTGTGTGACCTGACGTGTCCCAGATGACCTCCGTGACCTCCAATTGAGCTCTGATGACTCCAAGCAGACCTCTGTGACCTGATATGTCCCAGATGACCTCTAATTGAGCTCACTGATGACCCCAAGTTGACCTCTGTGACCTGACGTGTCCCAGATGACCCTCAATTGAGCTCTGTGATGACCCTAAGTTGACCTCTGTGACCTGACGTGCCCCCAAGTTGCCCTTTGTGACCGACTTGTCTCAGATTGCCTCCGTGGTCTCCAATTGAGTTCTGTGATGACCCCAAGTTGACCTCTGTGACTTGGCGTGCCCCATATGACCTCTGTGACCTCTATGTGACCTCTCTGATGACTCCAAGTTGACCTCTGTGACCTGACGTGTCCCAGATGACCCCCATGTCTCTCTCTCTCTCTCTCTCTCTCTCTTTCTCTCTCTTTCTCTTCACGTGCCGGTGTCGCGGATCCTATCGGCAAATTTTGTACATACCAGTGTTGATCCCCAGTCTCTGACCGGACATGTATTTTTCCTTCCCTTAGGATGCCGGCGGCGGCGACGACAGTGCGCCGGCGCACATCTCTATGGAGGTGGACACGGCGACCCGTGGGCGACCGCCGCTGCCGCGGTTTGCTACAGGTGGCGATGGCCACTAATCTGTTGGAGGAGGCGCCCCCGGCACAGGTCCCAACCGCCGGAGACGCGGCAGAGACCGGGCAGTGGGCTGGCTTCCAGTAGCGATACGACGCGGTCGTGACAGCGTCTCAGTGCACAGGAGCCGCGGCTGTGGACGATTGTTGAGAGACGGCGCGGGGCACCGATAGAAGCTTGTCTGCTAGAGATCAAATCCTGTCTGCTGGTGGTATATAATGCCGCGTAGGCGCTAATGCCGCACTTCTCGCTCTCGATCACCTCCAGCAGTCGCGCGGCGTACCTACGCTCGCTGCTCCTCGAGTAGATGGGGCGGCAGCGGCGCGGGCGGAGCCTGTGGAGGTGGTGGCGAGGGCGACACAACTCTGAAGCTTTGGAAAAAAAGCTGGTAATACATACTATATAATAATAATACATACTATATAAAAAAATGCTGATAATGCATACTACATACTAAAGCTGATAATACAATATATACGAGCGGAAGCGGCGCGCGCACAGCGCCAGCACCGTGTCGAGATCCTCCGGCGGCCTGCGCTCGTCGCTGAGCGTATGTAGACTACTTGTGTCTTGTAGACAGTAGAGCTCGTCTTGACGGCGAAATGTCATTGTCCAATTTTTCACTGTCCGGCGACCGCGGGATGACATTAACACTGTATGTCACGCCGTGCACATTATGAGCTGACCTTTCCGTGACCTCTCACTGGTAGCCCGTCCCCGCTACATAGCCATGAGGGGTGGTTGTGTCTGTCGTTAGGCGTCCCGGCCGGTCCGCCGGTCCGCCGGCTGTCTGGGTGACGAACGGCGTCCGTGGCGACCCCGCGCGGGACGCACCAGCCGCTGGCTCTCCAGCAAACGGTGCACGACCTGGGTGTTACCCGTTGCCATTATCCATTATCCATTAGCAATCCACATGTGCCTATGTCTGTTTTCGTTGTGAATAAATGTTTGCCTTGACAAGCGAGCTGAAACATCTTTCAATCGCCCAGTGTCATTCGATGCAATGCCCGATCACGTGCCGTCGAAAAGGTTATATCTCACTCCACGCTGGGGCTCCTAGATTTTCGCGCCTGGTGGGGGAGGGGCTGAACCGTGAACCTCCCAGTGAAGGGGCTGAACAGCCCCCCATCCCCTCGATTTCAACTCAGCTCCTTGACTAGATGTGTTGGTAGTATTAGAACGAGTATTAGAACTCTACCTGAGACGAGGCCACTTGAAGTACCTGGTGCCCTCACCCTGCTGACCTTGAAAGACACGAGCCTAAACTTTTAGTGTAGCACAGATGCATGCTAAGGCGTGCCAAAGAACGGCGGCGCTACCGTCTGATCGCTTTCAAAATGACCTCACTCTATTTCTCGTCAAAAGCTGTAGCTTGATCACCAGGGTTCTATATTTACTTTGAAACTGAACACGCCCAGCGCTGGTACACACGCGGAGCGGCTTCACATGCGTATACACTCGGTCATCACATGTGGGCATTACACGAGGCCCGGCCGAACAGAACTTGGTGCCGCTAGCGGCCTGGTAGTGCACGGTCAGGCACGGCTCGAAGCCGACGCCATTGACGACGGCGAAGCGCTCCATGTCCTTGACTAGCTGTGCGGGACCGATGCGGTCCACGAAGCGGAAAGGTCCGCCGGTGAGTGGCGGGAAGCCGAGACCCAACACGCTGGCTCCGAGGTCGCCACGTCGAGACCTGTCAAAATGCGGTGCACTTAAGGCCTACAACTGAGGCAACCACAATCACGAGTCAGGAGTCAGGTTAATGGTGGCAATACGATTAATACAAATAGATTAAGCTAAATAAATCAGGCTATGAACTGAATAATTTGAGTCACATCCACCTTCTCAGCTAGCAATGTGAATCTCTCACCGACGTCAGGCTCGTCTTCCATAGCCTGTTCGGTGAGCCCCAGAAGCCGGGCGCCATCCACAGAGCGGGCGACGAACGCGTCGGCGTACTGGGCCAGACCGAGAGAGCGCAGTCAGCCGCCCACCGGAACGCAGCTCCATTCAGAGACCTGACAAAGAACGGAACGGTCACTCTACCTGTACCATAGCATTGCAATATTTTCACTGTCCACGTAGCCATCGGGAGTCGGTGTGCCGAACCCTACCTGTGTGGTAGCAGCGCGAAGCGGAGCGCTGGGCGTCAGGTCCACCACGACCGGCGCCGGCACTCCCACCGGCCACTGCATCACGGCTCAGTCTTAACAGCCTAATATCAGCAAACATCCGTCTCTAGAAAACCAGCAGCACGTGACGTACCGCTAGTAGCCCTGTGGTGCTCGCAGCAGCGTCAAGCTCTCCTGGCGACCGACGAACAATGGACGGTCAAAGAAAGTGAGGGCAGGAATATGGTCAGGGTGGGATCAGATATACAACTTACGGGAGCTGACAGGAGCTGCCAGGAGCCTACGGCAGCTGTCATGAGCTATCGTGAGCTGCCAGGAGCTGAAAGGAACTTACGGGAGCTGAAAGAAGCTTACGGGAGCTGCAAGGAGCTTACGGGAGCTGACAGAAGCTGACAGGAGCGAGGTTACAGCTAGGCGAGGTCACAAAAGTCGGCATAGGTCACAGGAAAACAAACGAATGTCACAAGTAGTCACACGAAGACGACGGGTCCTACGAGGTCACAGGAAGTCAGGCGAGGGTGGGAGAAGCCACTCAAAGTTCAGCGAGATAAAAGGAGGTTGAGGAAAGCTCACGTGGTCATGCGAAGTCTCTAGAGGTCATATGAGATCACAAAGAATCAGTAGAGGTCAGATGAGCTATAATAAGTCTGGCGACGCCCCACAAAGTCAAACAAGTTTTTTTTTCTCGTCGTGAATGACGTGTGACGTCGTGAGTGTGTGAGGGAGAGGTGCCATGAAATAAGCAAATAAGCTGAAAAGCTTTTGCACAGATCCCGGACTGTAGTGTATGATGTCTACACATGTGAAAACATTCAATAAAACCGAGCAAAAAAAAAAAAAAACAAGATCACGCATTGTCCTACGGTCGGGGAGGTCACACGAAAGTTAGGTGAGGTCACATGAGGTCATCGCAATCAAGCGGTTTCACTTGCATACTCATGTTACTTCCCCTTACTTTGCGTGACCTCGTGGGTCATCACCCGACAACTGCCCTCCCAAGTGCTCAGATACCTATCCATCTCGCCCCACCTGCGGACGAGTATTGGCGCCGCAGGACCCACCTGGTGAGGGAGGCTCCGTTCGGAACTGTCTCCGTGTCCGTCTCGATCCGGGCTCGCGGCGGTGACCAGCGCGTCCTCTGGCGCGTCACCAGTCGCAGCAGACCCGACGTCAGACGACGCAGCTCTGGCAACGCGGTCTGCATGCGGCTCCAGGTGGCGCGCTGCCGAGAGCGCAGACGGCGTCACGTGGCTCCCGCAGCTGCCACCCGCCACCAGGGGGCAGGCGCCGTCCAGGGCCACCGCCAGCTGCTGCAGCTGGGTCAGCAGCTCGGCCTCCCGGCGCGGCCGGCGCAGGGTCGGCGGACGCAGCGACAGCGCGCCGTCAGCCAGCGGCTACAGCCGGGTCAGCGCCGGCCGGTCCTCGGGCGGCAGCTCGCGGCGCACAGTCTCCTCGACGGCGGCACTGAGATCGCGCACGGCGCGCTGCAGCACTGATAACTGGTGGAACGACGGGTGGTACCAGTCCCGCGCACGACCGGCACACAGCGCAACGAACTCGCCCGGAAAACGCACACTGTCACACGGTGCATCTCCGTCACTTGATTCGACGGGCGCGTCCTCACATCCGAGAACCGACTGGCGTTCACTGTCAGAAGTTCGTGACAGATTAGTGGCCATGGCCACCTGTAGCAAACCGCGGCAGCGGCGGTCGCCCACGGGTCGCCGTGTCCACCTCCATAGAGATGTGCGCCGGCGCACTGTCGTCGCCGCCGCCGGCATCCTGCGGGAAGTAAAAATACATGTCCGGTCAGAGACTGGGGATCAACATTGGTATGTACAAAATTTGCCTATAGGATCCGCGACACCGGCACGTGAAGAGAAAGAAAGAGAGAGAGAGAGAGAGAGAGAGAGAGAGAGAGAGAGAGAGAGAGAGAGAGAGAGAGAGAGAGAGAGAGAGGAGAGAGAGAGAGACATGGGGGTAATCTGGGACACGTCAGGTCACAGAGGTCAACTTGGAGTCATCAGAGAGGTCACTTAGAGGTCACAGAGGTCATATGGGACACGCCAAGTCACAGAGGTCAACTTGGGGTCATCACAGAACTCAATTGGAGACCACGGAGGCAATCTGAGACACGTCGGTCACAAAGGGCAACTTTGGGGCACGTCACGTCACAGAGGTCAACTTAGGGTCATCACAGAGCTCAATTGAGGGTCATCTGGGACACGTCAGGTCACAGAGGTCAACTTGGGGGTAGCAGAGAGCTCAATTGGAGTTAATCTGGGACATGTCAGGCCACAGAGGTCAGCTTGGAGTCATCAGAGCTCAAATAAAGGTCACGGAGGTCATCAGGGACACGTCAGGTAACAGAGGTCAACTTGGGGTCATCACAGAGCTCTGTTGGAGATCATGGGGGTCATCTGGGACACGTCAGCTCAAAGAGGTTAGCTTGGGAGTGATCAGAAAGGTCACGTAGAGGTTACAGAGGTCATATGGGACACGTCAGGTCACAGATGTCAAGTTGGGGTCATCATAGAGCTGAATTGGAGACCACGGAGGCAATCTGAGACAGGTCGGTCACAAAGGGCAAGTTGGGGGCACGTCAGGTCACAGAGGTCAATTTATGGTCATCACAGAGCTCAATTGGGGGTCTTCTGGGACACGTCAGGTCACAGAGGTCAGCTTGGGATCATCAAAGAGCTCAATTGGAGGTTACAGAAGTCATCTGGGACACGTCAAGTCGCAGAGGTCAACTTGGGTCATCACAGAGCTCGATTGAAGGTCATGGGGGTCATCTGGGACACGTTAGGTCACGGACGTCAGCTTGGGGTCATCAGAGAGGTCATTTAAAGGTCACAAAGGTCATATGGGACACGTCAGGTCACAAAGGTCAACTTAATGGTCATCGCAGAGCTCAATTGGGGGTCTTCTGGGACACGTCTGGTCACAGAGGTCAGCTTGATGTCATCAAATAGCCCAATTGGAGGTTACGGAGGTCATCTGGGACATATCAAGTCCCAGAGGTCAACTTGGGTCATCACAGAGCTCGATTGAAGGTCATGGGGGTCATCTTGGACACGTCAGGTCACAGAGGTCAGCTTGGGGTCATCAGAGAGGTCACTTAGAGGTCGCAGAGGTCATACGGGACACGTCAGGTCACAGAGGTCAACTTGGGGTCATCACAAAGCTCAATTAAGGGTCATCTGGGGCACGTCAGGTCACAGAGGTCAGCTTAGAGTCATAAGAGCTCAATTGGAGGTCACGAAGGTCATCTGGGACACGTCAGGTCACACAGGTCAGCTTGGGGTCATGAGAGAGGTCACTTAGAGATCACAGAGGTCATATGGGACATGTCAGGTCACAGAGGTCAACTTGGGGTCATCAGAGAGGTCACTTAGAGGTCGCAGAGGTCATATGGGACACGTCAGGTCACAGAGGTCAACTTGGGGTCATCAGTGAGCTCAATTGGAGGTCACGGAGGTCATCTGGGAGACGTCAGGTCACAGAGGTCAGCTTAAGGTCATCAGAGTGGTCACTTAGAGGTCGCAGAGGTCACACGGGACACGTCAGGTCACAGAGGTCAACTTGGGGTCATCACAGAGCTCAATTGGAGGTCACGGAGGTCATCTGGGACACGTCAGGTCAAAAAGGTCAACTTGGGGTCATCACAGACCTCGATTGAAGGTCATGGGGGGTCATCTTGGACACGTCAGGCCACATGTCAGCTTGGGGTCATCAGAGAGGTCACTTAGAGGTCGTGGAGGTCATATGGGACATGTCAGGTCACAAAGATCAACTTGGGGTCATCAGTGAGCTCAATTGGAGGCCATCTGGGACATATCAGGTCACAGAGGTCAGCTTGGAGTCATTAGAGCTCAATTGGAGGTCACGGAGGTCATCTGGGACACGTCAGGTTACAGAGGTCAGCTTAAGGTCAACAGAGAGGTCACTTAGAGGTCGCAGAGGTCATATGGGACACGTCAGGTCACAGAGGTTAACTTGGGGTTATCAGTGAGCTCAATTGGAGGTCATGTGGGACATATCAGGTCACAGAGGTCAGCTTGGAGTCATCAGAGCTCAATTGGAGGTCACGGAGGTCATCTGGGAGACGTCAGGTCACAGAGGTCAGCTTAAGGTCATCAGAGAGGTCACTTAGAGGTCGCAGAGGTCACACGGGACACGTCAGGTCACAGAGGTCAACTTGGGGTCATCACAGAGCTCAATTAGAGGTCACGGAGGTCATCTGGGACACGTCAAGTCAAAAAGGTCAACTTGGGGTCATCACAGACCTCGATTGAAGGTCATGGGGGGTCATCTTGGACACGTCAGGCCACATGTCAGCTTGGGGTCATCAGAGAGGTCACTTAGAGGTCGTGGAGGTCATATGGGACATGTCAGATCACAAAGATCAACTTGGGGTCATCAGTGAGCTCAATTGGAGGTCATCTGGGACATATCAGGTCACACAGGTCAGCTTGGGGTCATGAGAGAGGTCACTTAGAGTTCACAGAGGTCATATGGGACATGTCAGGTCACAGAGGTCAACTTGGGGTCATCAGAGAGGTCAATTAGAGGTCGCAGAGGTCATATGGGACACGTCAGGTCACAGAGGTCAACTTGGGGTCATCAGTGAGCTCAATTGGAGGTCATCTGGGACATATCAGGTCACAAAGATCAGCTTGGAGTCCTCAGAGCTCAATTGGAGGTCACGGAGGTCATCTGGGACACGTCAGGTCACACGGGTCAACTTGGGGTCATGAGGGAGGTCACTTAAAGGTCACAGAGGTCATATGGGACATGTCAGGTCACAGAGGTCAGCTTGGGGTTAACAAAGAGCTCAATTGGAGGTCATCTGGGACATGTCAGGTCACAGAATCAGCTTGAGGTCATCAGAGAGGTCACTTGGTGTCACAGAGGTCATATGGGACACGTCAAGTCACAGAGGTCAACTTGGGGTCATCACAGAGCTCAACTGAGGGTCATTTGGGACACGTCAGGTCACAGAGGTCAGCTTAGGATCATCAAAGAGCTCAATTGGAGGTCATCTGGGACATATCAGGTCACAGAGGTCAGCTTCGAGTCATCAGAGCTCAATAGGAGGTCACGGAGGTCATCTGGGACACGTCAGGTCACACAGGTCAGCTTGGGGTCATGAGAGAGGTCACTTAGAGGTCGCAGAGGTCATATGGGACATGTCAGGTCACAGAGGTCAACTTGGGGTCATCAGAGAGGTTACTTAGAGGTCGCAGAGGTCATATGGGACACGTCAGATCACAGAGGTCAACTTGGGGTCATCAGTGAGCTCAATTGGAGGTCATCTGGGACATATCAGGTCACAAAGATCAGCTTGGAGTCATCAGAGCTCAATTGGAGGTCACGGAGGTCATCTGGGACACGTCAGGTCACACGGGTCAACTTGGGGTCATGAGGGAGGTCACTTTAAGGTCACAGAGGTCATATGGGACATGTCAGGTCACAGAGGTCAACTTGGGGTTATCAGTGAGCTCAATTGGAGGTCATCTGGGACACGTCAGGTCACACAGGTCAGCTTTGGGTCATGAGAGAGCTCAATTAGAGGTCATCTGGGACATGTCAGGTCACAGATCAGCTTGGAGTCATCAGCGAGGTCACTTGAGGTCACAGAGGTCATATGGGACACGTCAAATCACAGAGGTCAACTTGAGGTCATCAGAGAGGTCACTTAGAGGTCGCAGAGGTCAAATGGAACACGTCAGGTCACAGAGGTCAGCTTGGGGTCATCAGTGAGCTCAATTGGAGGTCATCTGGGACATATCAGGTCACAGAGGTCAGCTTGGAGTCATCAGAGCTCAATTGGAAGTCACGAAGGTCATCTGGGACACGTCAGGTCACACAGGTCAGCTTGGGGTCATGAGAGAGGTCACTTAGAGGTCACAGAGGTCATATGGGACACGTCAGGTCACAGAGGTCAGCTTGGGGTCATCAGAAAAGTCACTTAGACGTCACAGAGGTCATATGGGACACGTCAGGTCACAGAGGTCAGCTTGGAGTTATCAGAGCTAAACTGGAGGTCACGGAGGTCATCTGGGACACGTCAGGTCAAAAAGGTCAACTTGGGGTCATCACAGAGGTCGATTGAAGGTCATTGGGGTCATCTTGGACACGTCAGGTCACATGTCAGCTTGGGGTCATCAGAGAGGTCACTTAGAGGTCGTGGAGGTCATATGGGACATGTCAGGTCACAGAGGTCAACTTGGGGTTATCAGAGCTCAATTGGAGGTCACGGAGGTCATCTGGGACACGTCAGGTCACAGAGGTCAGCTTAAGGTCATCAGAGAGATCACTTAGAGGTCGCAGAGTTCATATGGGACATGTCAGGTCACAGAGATCAACTTGGAGGTCATCAGTGAACTCAATTGGAGGTCATCTGGGACATATCAGGTCACAGAGATCAGCTTGGAGTCATCAGAGCTCAATTGGAGGTCACGGAGGTCATCTGGGACACGTCAGGTCACACAGGTCAACTTGGGGTCATGAGGGAGGTCACTTAAAGGTCACAGAGGTCATATGGGACATGTCAGGTCACAGAGATCAGCTTGGGGCTATCAGAGAGCTCAATTGGAGGTCATCTGGGACATGTCAGGTCACAGAGATCAGCTTGGAGCCATCAGACTTCAGAGAGGTCACTTGATGTCACAGAGGTCATATGGGACACGTCAAGTCACAGAGGTCAACTTGGGGTCATCACAGAGCTCAACTGAGGGTCATTTGGGACACGTCAGGTCACAGAGGTCAGCTTAGGATCATCAAATAGCTCAATTGGAGGTCATGTGGGACATATCAGGTCACAGAGGTCAGCTTGGAGTCATCAGAGCTCAATTGGAGGTCACGGAGGTCATCTGGGACACGTCAGGTCACAGAGGTCAGCTTAAGGTCATCAGAGAGGTCACTTAGAGGTCGCAGAGGTCATATGGGACACGTCAGGTCACAGAGGTCAACTTGGGGGTCATCAGTGAGCTCAATTGGAGGTCATCTGGGACATATCAGGTCACAGAGGTCAGCTTGGAGTCATCAGAGCTCAATTGGAGGTCACGGAGGTCATCTGGGACACGTCAGGTCACACAGGTCAACTTGGGGTCATGAGGGAGGTCACTTAGAGGTCACAGAGGTCATATGGGACATGTCAGGTCACAGAGGTCAGCTTGGGATTATCAGAGAGCTCAATTGGAGGTCATCTGGGACATGTCAGGTCACAGAGATCAGCTTGGAGTCATCAGAGAGGTCACTTGATGTCACAGAGGTCATATGGGACACGTCAAGTCAAAGAGGTCAACTTGGGGTCATCACAGAGCTCAATTGAAGGTCATCTGGGACACGTCAGGTCACAGAGGTCAGCTTGGGGTCATCAAAGAGCCCAATTGGAGGTTACGGAGGTCATCTGGGACATGTCAAGTCACAGAGGTCAACCTGGGTCATCACAGAGCTCGATTGAAGGTCATGGGGGTCATCTTGGACACGTCAGGTCACAGAGGTTAGCTTGGGGTAATCAGAGAGATCACTTAGAGGTCGCAGAGGTCATATGGGACACGTCATGTCACACAGGTCAACTTGGGGTCATGAGGGAGGTCACTTAGAGGTCACAGAGGTCATATGGGACATGTCAGGTCACAGAGGTCAGCTTGGGGTTATCAGAGACCTCAATTGGAGGTCATATGAGACACGTCAGGTCACAGATGTCAACTTGGGGTCATCACAGAGCTCAATTGGAGACCACTGATGCAGGTGGACACGTCAGTCACAAAGGGCAACTTGGAGGCACGTCAGGTCACAGAGGTCAACTTATGGTCATCACAGAGCTCAACTGGGGGTCTTCTGGGACATGTCAGGTCACAGAGTTCAGCTTGGGGTCATCAGAGAGATCACTTAGAGGTTACAGAGGTCATATGGGACACGTGAGGTCCCAGAGGTCAAGTTGGGGTCATCACAGAGCTCAAATGGAGGTCATCTGGGACATGCCAGGTCACAGAGGTCAGCTTAGAGTTATCAGAGCTAAACTGGAGGTCACAGAGGTCATCTGGGACACGTCAGGTCAAAAAGGTCAACTTGGGGTCATCGCAGAGCTCGTTGGAGGTCATGGGGGTCATCTGGGACACGTTTTTGGAATTGGGAGAATTTTGGGGGGATGACCCTTGCAGCGTCCAAGACCGCCTTTCTGGATTCGCCAGTAGTTGCTGGAATGGTGTTAGGCTACTTCCAATTCCTGAATACCCCAATAAATGTGAAATAGCATATTATGGACCATTTTCAACACTCTTGCTGCCTCGCCGGCATGGATGGAGGCCTCATAAACGACCTGTCAGTTCAAGCTCTATAACTTGCATTAGCATCAATGGATTGCAACAAAATTTTCAGGATCTCAAGTTCAAACAATTTTACACGTACCACGTAAATTTCGAGGCAATGACCCGAATGACCTGTGACCTATTCGGTATACCCCAAGGCAAGGTCAACTTGCGACACTGACACTACTTACGACTGCTATTTCAATTTTGTAAGTTGTGTCGCAAATCAGGCAACGTGCAATACAATAAAATTACAATAACCCACACCAAAACACACTATACCTACCAAATCAAGTTCTTCAGCACCCCTAAGGCCAGTGCACTGGCACGGGGCACGTCCAAGGTCAAATCGCGTTTCTCAGATTTTCGGCAGTGCTGCCAGATGTAGAAGGCTGTAATCCTCCAGATCAGTTACAAAAATCCTCCAGATTCCTCCAAATCTCATTGGCGGATCCAGAAAAGCGGTCTTGGACGCTGCGGGGGGCATACCTACCCCCAAAAAGTTTCTCCAAATTCTAAAAACTCATCGGATTTCGACTCCTTTCGCACTGCTGTGCAGTTTAAAAGATACTTTTTTCTAAGAAAAGTTTAGTTTTCGTTTTATCCTCGAAAAAACGAACATTTTCGTCGATTTTGGGCGCTGCAGGGGGGAGGGGCATTTGCCCCAAATGTCCCCCCTTAGATCCGCCAGAAGTTCGGTACCCTCACAAACATACGGTACAATCGTACACAAAGTAGGAGGAACAAATAGTCACCATGTTATTCGTAGATACTAGATTTAGCTACAGGCTGAGACATTCCAGTCTCACGGTGATAAAGGGCAAAGATATATCCTAACGGGTAGGGTGACGCTGGGCAGAAATATGCCTTTTGAGTCTTAAATGTGTTATATTTTTCCATGAAATTGAGTATAATAATCGGGCGACAAATCCTCCAGATTTTCCTCCAGAATCAAAAATCCTCCAAAAGCGAAATTTGTCCGCAAATAGAGTTCAAAATCCTCCAGATTTGCGGAAATCCTCCAAATCTGGCAGCACTGATTTTCGGTTTATTATTTTCATCAAGGTTTTGATAGGTGCTCGCACGGTAGCCATGTTGGGATAGGTGAATTAAAGGTTAAATTATTTAAATATTTTAAAATAATTTAAGACCTGCCAAGCCTAACAATACGCAGAATAATAACCAAAATTAAAAATTGTATTGGGATAAAAATTTATATGTGAATCGAAAGGGTCCGCTGAAAATGACCTTGACCTTTGACCCGTCATTTCTCCGTAGTTTGACCTTGCCAAAACAAGAAAAACCAGCAGTAGCATCTCCAACATTGGTTGCATCATTGAGCAAAAAATTATTGAAATCTAAGGGGTCCTCCTTTCTCACCTGACCACGTGGTCACTTCCACTTCCTGTATTACACATACGTGACCTTGATTCTGACCTTTGACCTACTATATATCAGTTCGTGCTGCTTGCCAAAGTAAGATACTGATATTTTTGAAATCAACTCTTCATGGACTATAGTTGTACCAATTTTTACGAGAATCCAAAGGGTCCGCCGAGAATGACCTTGAACTTTGACCTAAGATTCCTCAGTTCTTAGGGGGTGCCAAGCCTAGGTAATTTATTTTCATAATAAGCATGTCCTGCTCTATCTATCCTGTTAATTTAAATCGATTCTGAGGGGTCCGTTTTTGTCATTTTTTCCACGAATGTGGTGCTGGAATCCGAATCCGAATTTGAAGCCAACTTTATGAACGTAATAGCGCGTGTTCTGCGTTGTTGTTGCGTGATAAAATTGATTATTAAATCAATTTTATCACGCTTTCTACATTTATTTCGGTGTGGATCCCGACGAAGGTAAGTTGAAAATGCTTGAATAATTTTTCATTTATTGTCAGAGCCCTTGTGGGTTTACTAATGGCAAATTAGCTGCTAAATTTGTTGCGACAGCTGAAAATCATTTCAGAGGGCTGTTCACGGACCCTGTGTGCGGTCGGACCGCACACAGCCTCCAAGCTCCGCCCACTGCGTCCCTACGTCAGCCTTGCGTCACCGCACACAGCGACCGCTGTGGCCGGTCGGGACTGGCCACAGCGGACCGTCCACCGCACGCAGCCGTGACGTCAGAGCCGCCTACCCATCCCCTACCCCCACGCCTGCTGGACGTACCGCACACACCGCACGCAGCAGTGTGCGGTGCCCGTGAACACCCCTCAGTTCTTTTCACTGAAAGGAAAGAACTGAAACTTTTCACTTTTCACTTTTCAGTTCTTTTCTGTTTTGATTTCAGAAAATCATTTAGTGGAATGATGAACATTTGTCAAAACATTTTAATGAGTTTTGTCACTCTTATGCATATAGATTCTAAACCCTACACAAACCTTTAACACTAACTGTCCTCATTCTAACAATACTAACTTGCGAATCCTTTTCCAAACCATCCCTGCTTGACGGTGCCACCGAGCAGTATATGCATGCGTGGTTGCATATGCACATGAAAAATTTAATAATCGATGACTTATTTCGATACACTACCAGTGACTCCGGACAGGAGAAAAGAAGCCATTTTAGCTGCAGATCTATTTGCAATAAGTTTCTTGCAGTTTCCATGGTTGAAGATGTTCAGGTAGGTAGATTTTAAATCCATTGATGTTGAAATAATAATAATAATAATAATAATAGGTACCTAATCATCATCATTATCATCAATTTATTACAACATCCTTGACGGACACACGCATATGCACGTACATACAAACACACACACACTGACACACCTATACCTACATACACTACGAGTAGATCAGTTTTTCAGCCGACGGGGCCTATGAATGGCCTTGATTGAAAGCATCGCATGTCAACAGTCTGACGAGGCTCCAGGCACAAGTATCGTTCTGGGCATCGTTCTGTTGGCATCTGGCTAATAATAATTATAATCATGCTTTGAAATAAATGCTTACCTGAGCTAAAAAAAAACTTCAAAAGATGCAGATATAGACGCTTTAATCTACAAGACCATATCATTCAACTTTTTCTTTATCTGAGGCCAGTTTTACCATCAGAAAAATAGCTGCCTGCCTGAATTTTTGCCTTAAGACCTCTTCACATACCGAGCGAAGCGGTAAAGCCCTATCCACTGGCGTGCCCATCGCACTTATGCTCCGTATATACTATATAAAGCGGTCTTTAGGCAAAAAAATATGGCAGGTGGCTATTTTTCTGTTGGAAAAACTGGCATCTGGCTATGTTTCTTCTTAAACCCCTCTCAAATATACATATACATAGTCCATTTAACATCAAAGTCTATGGATTTAGTAAAATTTTCTTATCTGACTAAATCAGTACGTGGAACTATAAAATGAGTATTCCCATTTATGGGAACAAAAGGCAATTTTTTGGTTTGCCCACGTTTGCCCACTGAAACTTGTTTCAGCATCACACCTAAAAAAACTGCAGCATGCTTATTTAAGTATCTACTAAATCTCCATAAAATTATCTAGACTGTTGAACGAGGAAATTGACCATTGGCATTGAATGATATATTTTATCATTTTTTGAAATGACATAATGGTGAAGATATAGGTCACACTACATTTAACCCGCGCCCCACTGGGGTTTGCGTGTAACGCGCCCTACTGGGGGGGGGGGCTATTCATAGCCCCCCTCCTAACTCCGAAACTACTGGGCTGATCGTCAAAATTCAAACGGTGTCTGATAGTCCCGGAAAATTTGTCGTGCGAAACCTAATTTCATTGACCTCGAGGTCACCGATGACGTCACAGTGACAGGTCAGGTCAAAATATAAATTATTGATGTTTGGCTCGTTCACATTTTGCCCTCTGGCCGTCGTCTTACAAGTCAGATCAGGCTCATTTTTTGTTTACACACTCGTGAACAGATGCTTTAGATATCCTGAGCCCTGAGGGTACCAAACTTGTACTCTGATTTTCAGGTCAGGGTCAGGTCATCACAGGTCACGGGAATCTTATATCATGCGTCGGTCACGTGACGCATGTTTTATGGTCCATTTAGGCCATAGATTCCGAAGTCAGTGTCGCCTAAGTTGAAAATTTTCAAAAAAAGGAGTGTCTATCAGTATCAGATGCAGTTTGAGCTCAGGTACACGATGGTGCTCTTTATTTTGTTTTAGAATGTCAAATACGTATTGAAAATCGATTTTAAAAATTTATAATAGTGAAAGTTTTGCTATAATGCGTATAACTTTGCCATTTTTGAAGATATCTGGCCAAAACATGCTAGAGTAGGTCATAAGCATGTGTTCTATGACATATATTCCGTTTTTTTTCGAAAAGTCAAAAGCTTTTTGAGAAAAAGAATAAAACAAACTTGGAATTTTGGTATTGATAATTTTCGAAATTTTCAAAATTGCGAAATCCGAGATAGCAGCATTGCCTTACATATTCCAAATAAAAGTGACCAGGGTCTCCGCCACCGCGGGTGGAGTCGCCGGGTCCGGACTCCGGACCTCCAATAATTTGACTTTCGTAATGCAGCGTAATTTATAAAGGCGTGCCTTTTAGGGCTGGACATCCTTCAAACCTGCGACCGTAAAAATGCCACTGAAAGTGACCAGCGCACACTGCACAGCTGTAACACCAATTATGTCAACACATCCATCCGCGATCACTGCCCGTCATGCCTGTCATGCCAACGGAATAGCCGAGCGTGCCTGCTTTGCCGGGAACATTTCTTTGAAGTGCATAGTGATTGCGCTCTTGAAAGCCCTGAACTCCTTGTATTTTTAGAACTCTAACTCAGCTGCAGATCGTTGCTCCAGGGTGGTTGTTTGGGAGCGGGCTGGAAAAAAAAAACATTTCGAGTGGGGAGACGTCACCACGGACGAAACTCCCACGTGGCTTTATTAAGCGGAGTGTGTGGATTTATTAGGCAGTTTTATTAACTATGGGGATCTATGGAGAAAACCCGGGAACAGCTCAAGCGGCCACAATAAGCGGCTGGATTTATTATCCTAGGATTTATTAAAGGGACTATCCCACCTTTAACATGGGGTTTGAGTTGAGATAGCCAAGTTTGCGGCGAGGTTCAGAAACCACTATCTATCTAGGTTGCAACCCCCGCGGCCTCTTGGTGTTGAAGAAATTCGTTCCCTTCATTTGAAAATGGGCCTTGCGCAAGGCCCTATCTTCAACATGGAGCGACCGTTAGTTTGACGTCACCTCGTTTAGTCATTCTGATTTAAATGGGTTTGTTCGTTGAAAAATCGCTTAAAACTTGGTCTGAACTTTGTTGTGGTGCCTACAGAGTAAAAAGAATCAGCTTTATGACAGTAATGTGGCCTGGGAAGGAGGTAATTTTGGGCTGTGACGTCACATATTTGTTTATTGTTTATTACGCACGAAACAACCACAGGCTCCAGGCCCACTTACGGCTGCAGTCACATAACATACATGGGGCACATAAAAGATTCACGAACATAAAAGATGAATGACTAGACAGCGTAGATTAAGCATACGTAGATAGCACCCCTGCCTCAACCATGGACATCAGTAGGAACCCTCACTGTTTGCGAACTTAAAAACCTGAGATCTAAAAGAAGATGGTGAGTAAAAGAAATCAGTCCCTGGCGCTTTTTTCAAAAGCGCGTTGCATGTTTCCGGTAACCGCGACAGGAAGCCGTTACGCACAGATTTCACTCGCCCGCCCGGCACATGGAACATGCCAGTGTGACGGGTGCGTCGTGAGGGAACAGCCAGCGAGAACACGGATACAAGATACTGGCAGTCCAGGCGGTCATGCATGACAGACTGCAAGAACCTCATGTCGGTTTGAATCAGGCGAGCTTTGATGGACTGGATTTTAAAATGGTTCAAAAGTGTGGTGTAGTGTATTTGAAAGTTTGTGTTTGGAATATGGGAAGCCTAAGATGTTTAATGAAAAATAAATGCCAGAACCGTGTTCCTGGTCATCCAATCTATAAAGTCGGGCACAATTTAACTGGTTTTAACAACATTTTAGAAGGTGGGATAGTTCCTTTAAGCGGATTCCATTGTACAATGTATAAGGTTCAATATCTGCATCCTTCTCATATGTATTGTCAAGTCAATCAAATGTTCCCCTGCCTGCTCAAGTATTTCATGGATTTGATAATTTCATTGATGATGTGAGTGTTGAAAAATGTTTTACTTGAATTTCATTTATTTTACAGGTTGTATGTGGTTTCTGCATAGTATCAACACCAGTAGCTTTTATTGGTGGCTTTGTGGCTTGCACTGTACAAGAGCAGCACTGCCAGCAAAATCTTAAAGAGAAAATCGAGTTGGTTTAAAGGTTAGTTCCTCAATCGACAATCTAGGTGTAGAACAATATATGAATGCTTGCATCGTGATCATTGATGCTATTTTTTCAGTTTTAATTGTTAAGAATCCTATGTGGCTCTAATTTTATTCAAGTTTTCATCCCAGAATGTTGAGGTCCAGCTAAAATAAGTTTGCTCGCTCAGGCTTTGCTTTAAAAAGGCAAAAGTATATATTTGTAATCAGGAGTCCAGGACAATGTACAGCAGTCCTCCCTTAGTTAGCTGTAATGCACATTGTAATCAGTGATATATAATTGTATTAACTCCTGCAGCAGGCTCTGTCTTACCTCCTGGGTCCTGCTCTGGCCGTCTTAGTACTACAGCTTCCTTTTAGTTTCCTTGGTTATCTTTTGTTTGTTTGAAGATTTGCTTTTAGATGAGCTCAGAACATACATTCAAGCAAACATCTGTTTTGGAAATGTCATGACCCTAACCCAAATGACTTTGACCTGTGACATCTTTCGCGTGACAATCAGGGCCGAATGGTGATTCGACGCATATGATCGCTTATTACATGTGCTTTATCTCTTTTTTTTTCGTGATTAAAAATGTGCCAGCGTTTGCTAATGCTCCACATGCTAGGCCTGTACATACGCGCAGATTATTTGAGTAGGTATCACCTGAGCCTGTCTCCGGCCGGCCGGGAGCCGTGACGGGCCTGTGTGCTGTGCACCTATCTACTGCACACACAACTGGGTCGAGGTGGGGCTGCGTTGCTTGGCGAACGACCCCCGACCCGTCGCCGCCCACGCCCCTTCCCAGTAGCTCTGCTGTCACGGTACACTCAGCCGACTGTCCCCAGTGGGCGCAGCTGTGCGGGGTGCGCAAACGGGGCTTACACCAGGCAGGGACTGCCTTTTCGCTTGATACCCACCGTATCTTGTGTACACAGTTTTCCTTGGACCTTTTGTGTGTATGTTGCGTTTTGAAAACGACGGTCAAATCATCCATGGCAAATCTTCGTGCATAAACTGCCTTATGTCGACAACGGCCGAAGTCAGGCTGCCTCAGTCTAACCGTGACCAGCCTCGTAGACTGCATCAAACCGCCTCACAGACCGCGTCAAACCGCCTCATAGACTGCGTCAAACCGCCTCATAGACTGCGTCAAACCGCCAGTGGGCAGCTACAGAGTCTGCCTCAGCCTCAGACCGACCGTGGCCAGCATCAGAGACTGTCTTAGTTTCATATGCGGTCTCAGACTCAGACTCTTGACTGCCTCAGACTGGTCTCTGACTGCCTCAGACTGGCCGTTGCTGCCTCAGACTCAGCCTCTGACTGTCTCAGACCGACCTCAGACCGCCCGTGGCTGCCGGCCAGCTGGTGTGAGTCGGACCGTGTCACTGCAAGGATAGGGCGGACGGGGTCGGATAGAGGCTACACCGCTACCGTTACGCCGTTACAAGGCACTTGGTGAACACTGCAGACTTGCAGAGGCTACATACCGTCCAATGGACAGATGTTCAGAGTTGGATGTGCTAGCTCTTCTTTGTTCGTAATTGATCGGTTTTGACTTTTCCTTCGTCAGCTTGTCAAACCTTTTGATATGTTTTGTGTGGTTTATTTGGATATTTCAATCTGTTGGCTGGACTTGTGTAGGTGTGGTTGGTGCTGAGGAATTTCTCATTTTCCAGTCATGATTTTGGGTCATTGTCAGTCGGCCATCGTGAAAATATTTGAACGTGTCTGTGTGCTCCCTAACCGCCCCCGATGCTGTGATTACGCCCCTGTCGCTGAGTCGGCCGGCCGGTCCAACGGTCCCTCTCAAGGTCTCTCAGGTGGTCCGCCGGCTCCTGCCCGTGTCGCCGTGTCGGTCCCCGCCGCGGCCGCCGGCGCTGGCAGCTCTCCAGCGAACGGCCCGTGCCCACCGACGGCGTCCATCTTGCCACGGGGCGCGGCACGTGGCACGTGGCGGATCGTGGGAGTGGGCTGGTGCCCCGCGCCCCGCTCCGCCGCTGCCGCCGCTCAAGGTCACAGTCACGGCTGCCGCCGCCGGGGACCCGAGCTGCTACCGCCGCCACTGGGTGCGCCCTGCCGCCGCCAGTGCAGCGGACCTTTCGATCGGCGATCAATAGCGGGTTCTGAGCCCCGCGGTCACCGCGCGCGACTCGACCCGACCGGCCCAGCGCCGGCAGCGACGGCCGGGTCGCACGCGCGCACCGCGCACCGCGGTCAGCTGCGCTGCCCTCCCAATGAATCGGCTGGGGTTCACGGGCCGCCCGTGAGCTGCCCAGAGGCTCGGGGTGCCGCCGGGGTGCGCGGCACCCGCGGCGCTGGACCGGCACCCTGCACCCGGGCCTCATGGCCGCACCCGGTACCGGCGCCGGTGTTCCGTTTTTGTTCGCCGGTGCCGTCGTGTGCCGACCGCCGTCGCCAACATAACACGCCGCCAACGTGGCGCGCACACGGCCTAGGAAATCGGCACGGGATCTCCGGCGAGTTTGGGTCCGGCCGTCAGTCGCGCGCGAGGCGCCGAGCGGGAGGGTGTGTGCTGCTTTTCGCCGCCGTTGCGTCTGACGTGCCGCTGCGTCTCTGCTGTTGCAGGCGACTGACTCTGAGGTGTGGCTCGTGTGAGGCCGGACTGCGGGTCGGGTGGGCGACTGTCCGCTGAGGTGCGGCAGGCCGCGCTCCGGCCGGCCGGACTGCCAGTATCCTGCGCTGCCGGTGGTGCCAGGTAGGTGACGATGGATACGGGACAGCCGCCAAGGGCAGCGGGCACGCGCGCCCCCAGCCGGCGGAGAAAGTGGTGGCAGCGGTCGGGGCCGGCGACCGCCGGTGTCTGTCTGTCTGTCTGTGTGTCGGTGTGAGCGGTACGTGTGTGTGTCTGTATGCGGCCCGAGTGTTTGTGTTCCGATCGTCTCGTATAAACATGGCGCTCGGTGCGCGGACGGTCGGCCGGTCGGACCGCAGCGCGCAGGGCCCGCTCCGGAGATAGTGGTGGCGCGAGGGCGAGGCCAGCGTGCTGCCGGTTCATGGGAGGTCACTGGCCTGCATTTGTGTCGCTCCCGGGCGCCGGCGGTAGCGCGATTTCACTTACGACGGCTCCGTTCTGCGCAGGTTTTCCGCCTCGGCACTGGAATGTGGTGTCGTTTGTGCATGTACAAGTCAACGGGTTATATTGCCTTGTCAACTCCACTGTATACGGACAGCGGGAGTGTAGTACGCACTTCCTTTTATCGGGTCTGGTAGTACTAAATTATGTTTCATCGATGCCCTCATGGGCTAAAAATGTGTATTGTATAATGATGCAACTGCTCGGATTGTCCCTAGATTTATTAAACCAGCAGCTAGCGATGTTTTGCATGGTTACGAAAGTCTGTTAAGCTTCATAGTACATACATTCGCGTTCGTCGAAGCTCCTTGCGGGAATGCTATTTTCAGTCACTGTTGTAATGAGGTATTGATCAAGCGGGTCTTTCGCCAAAACAGAGACTCACAGTTTTATATAGTGTAATACCGATTTAGCTTCCGATAAGTGATAATTATCTCAGTGATTCGATGGCTGCTGAGGGAGACATGATGATGCTACACCTTACTTTCTGTGAAGTATCTGTTAGCATTCCTATCAACTGGTTTCTTGGTAGGAGTTTAATGCTTTCCAGCTCACATATTTTTGGTGCGCAAAGAAAACCCAGTAATTCCGATTGTTGCGATATTTTAGGAAGTTCGTGTAGGGTTGTCGGGGCGAAATTTTAGATCCAGATCAACACTACCACCCCTATCAAATATGTGACACCAACTCACAAAGGCATCGCGACACCGCGGGTCGAGTGTGCTTGGCCTGTCTATTAGAGAGCGGTACCGGCTATTCATAGGCCATGTTGGGAAACTTGCCACGGCAACATCTCACTGCTGACACCTGGCGGAGGGGGTCGGAACTATCGCCGTCGTGCCGTCGCCGGCCTACCGTAATCCACTGCCGGTTATTTATGACGTCATTCGTTATTTATGACGTCATTGGGGTGTTAGATGGGCTGTTACCATTATTCAACCGAGTTAGAACAATGGGATCTCGCTGTTGAAAACTCCGTTGATTAATTGATTTTGTTTGATTGATTGCTTTATGACATACCACAATAAACGGAGTTTGTTTCAGTAAGGCACTCCAAGGCCCGATGTACCCGGGGCAAGCACACCGTCACTAAACTCACAGCCGGGACGTATTCGGGATTTGATGTGCCTTATGTGTACGATGACTGCATGACGCGATGAGGCGTAACTTTTTCGATCGATGTTTATGGCGTAGTCCGTTTGATGGCAGTGGTAGGGTTACGAGCGGGAAAGTTGGCGCTGCGCTAGCGTTGGTCTAACTGAACGTATTTCCTCATAGGTGAATGAAATTATATTTCCGCATCCGCCTTTCCGATCTCTATGGTTGTGGATGTTACTTCGCTTTTCTTCAGCATATATTTTCATTATTTTCGGATGCTCTGTTTGATCATTTGTATGATTCTCGACGCGTGGTGGTGTTGACTGAAGAAATTTGGGAGTTCGGCTCTCCGCATTGTGTTGCTATTTCTGGTCATATTGTTTGTTCTGGCTACAAAGGAAGTGGAGGCTTCCCTGCACAGGAAAACGGGCACTCCACTTGCCTCGTCTTTCGCAGGATTAGAAGCCACAAGGCGACCTTGGAATTCGTCATCAGCTGGTGCATATTGAGTTTGCTCGCCGACGGAGCTTGTAGCACGGTGCAGTGCAAAGTGCACAGCTCAGAGTCGAACTGGAGTGATGGTTCCGGGTTGTCACTGGCCTAGAACACACTCAGGCTTCTAGGCTTTACGCTCATACTGCTGTGCTTTGCACAGATTGTTCGTTTTAATGGAAGCACCCAACTAAAGACGCTTGATCATCGATTGGCGCCTCATATTTATCATGTATCCCCAGCATATTATTTGTTCACTCATTGCTTTTTGTGGCACTGTTGTGTTTCGGTTGGTCCGCGGTCCTGGTCCCGTACCATGGTCTCAGTATCACCCCCAGTTTTCCTGGCAGTCGTCTCGCCTCAGCTACCCATCTGGTCCCGATCTACCCACCGGTCCCGCCTCTGTGAACTGACGACCCAGTAGCTGAATAGCAGCGGAACGGTACCTTATCTGTGCTCGATGTGCTTCGAGAATCACATGGAAGCTTGGTTTTCATCAATCAAGGCTGCAAACCATGGGTGTTCTTGTTTTTTGTTTTGCTTGCGTGATGTTAGAATAATGTGTCGTGCATATTTTTGCAAACCCAGATCATTGAAAGAGCTGCTATTTGTTTTCCTGCCTAGGTGGGTTGTTGGAGAGTCAGTCGAGTACCAGCGGCCACTCTGTTCACCTCCGGTCGGGTTCTTCAGACGCCATCAAACCATGGTCCATGGTCCAGCGTGGTAGTATCTTGGCGGTATCGTGGCTCTGCTGCTGTAGTTTCTTGGTGCTACCGTGGTGTGGTTTAACCTTGGAATCTGCCGTGGTCCCACTGTCGTGCATTGCCCACGGGTCGGTACTCGGTACTGTAGCGGTACCGGAGTACAGGGTGTTCCGAAAAAAGTGTCACAGTTTCAAACGTGTATTATAAACGCTTGACAAGTATTAACGCATTAAAACATACACCATATGAAAGCTCACGTTTGTCGTTTTTCAACAAGGTTACTCTCGTATCAGTGCTATAACTCCTTGCCAGAGGGCAGAGGAGTTCCTGCGATCACAAGTTTACGCGAACTTCTTGTAGTTCACGTTCTCGATATGGGCACCACCGCGGTTGAGACACGCCTTGATTCTGGCCTGGAAACTCTCAGCGACTTTCGTCAGAGTCTCGGGACCGACTTGATGCAGGTATCTTTCGACGTTCTGCTTAAGCTGGACCAGTGTCTTGGGCTTGCCTGCGTACACAGTGTCCTTGGCAGCCCCCCCACAGCCAAAAGTCTAGCGGGTTGAGATCAGGGCTGTGGGGAGCCCACTCATGGGCGGTGCCGAGAGACATGAGGCGAGCGTTGAACAGCTCCTTAAGGCATTCGATACTCTCACGCACAGTGTGAGGCGGAGCTCCGTCTTGCATGAACCATGCCTGTTGCAGTTGGTTATCGGTGAGCATATCGGTCAGATCCGCGTAGAATTCCCGGATGACCTCGCGGTAGCGCTCGCCATTGATGGTGACGGTCCGGCCATCTTCTTCGAACCAGTAGGGACCGAGGAGGCCGTGAGTGGCGTTGTAGGCCACGAAGGCAGTGACCTTCGGGCCCTTCAGCTGCTTCTCCGTTACTTCTTCCGGTGGTGAGTTACCCCAGAAAGTGTTGTTGTGGTTGTTCACCGCACCGTTCAGGTGGAAGTGAGCCTCGTCTGAGAACCAGACTCGGTTCACCCACCGCGCGTTCCTCTCCATCTTGTTGGAGATCCATTGACACATGACTTGCCGCTTTTGCCTGTCCCGATCCGTCATCTTATGTCTGGTGGATATTATGTACGATGACAGTTTTAGCTCGTCGCATAGGATGCGTCTTACGCCGTGGTTTTAGCAAGTCCGAGCTGTTGAGAGCGTCGACGGAGCGACTTCTTGGGACTGGCAATGACGGAATTTCGCACGGCCGCGATGGTCTCTGGGGACTTTGAAACCGATGCTGGCCTGCCGCTGCTGCCCCTGTGAGTATTCAGGACTGAACCTGTTGTCTCAAAATGGTTAACAAACCTTGCAATGAGTTTGTTGCAGGGCAGATCTCGAGTTTCCATGTCACACTCGCGTCGAAGTCGGCGGCGGACGGTGACGTACGATTTCGTCTCGAACCATAATCGGACGATTTTGATTTTTTGTTCTGGCGAGAAAACCATCGTAGATTTTGGTGAACCGTTTTGTCCACCAAAATCGACAAGGGTTGTGAGCAACATATCTTAAGCCAAACTATTTCGGACAATTTTTACGGAAATCGCACGTGACTAAAATCGTGACACTTTTTTCGGAACACCCGGTATGTAGTGGGTACTATGGTGGTGCCGCGTTCCCACTTCTTCGTAACAGTGCCCACACCGCCGTCAATGGTCATACTTTTCCGTGCCATGGTCCTGCTTATACGATACTTTGGTAGTGCCGTGAAGAGCGTCTGTCTGCTGCCTGAGTCGATTGTTGCTGAACAGCACTCGTTATCAGCTGTGTGTACTGGCAGTGAGGGCCTCTTATCGGGGCCCCCGTCCTGTCCGCACTGACTGGCCGGGACGGGACTGGTGGGAGGCTCCGGACACAGACAGGGGACATACGAGAGTTGGGCGGTGTCGGACGGCAGTGGTATTGGTGAGAAGGTGTGCGGCGGCGATGTGTTTTATTCTACGGGAGACTGAACGTTTTGGAAAGGTTTGTAAATGTTCAGAGGAGGCGTGGTTCCCTGTTTTGGATTGCAGGAGAGTGCTGCCTGAGGTGCGGGGATTTATAGTTTGATTCATGGATTTCCAAGGGTGAAAATTGATAACGACTTTGGCTTGCTGAAAGACAAATCCTTTATCAACTAGCATTCAGCAGACAATTTCCGACGTGGTTTCAGCTCCTACAGCCACAGCGGCCTTTCGGCTCCGTCCGCCGGTAGCGAGCGGGGAACCACTGCCGGTCCGCCGTGCCGGTCCGTGATCTCACTCTGACATCCGTGACCTGCAGTCATCCGTGACCTGCCGAGTGCCGTGAGTGCGGCCGGCGGCGGCAGGATGCTCGTGCCGGCCGTGTGTACGCGGTCGGTCTCCAGGTCACGACCTGTACCGGTCGGGCGGGTCGGCGGCACAGCGCGGGCGGTTTGGGCTGCTCCGGTGCCGACCGGCAGGGATGTGGATGGTCTGCCCTTGCATTGCATCGCACTGATGAAACCGGACCGGACAGAACTGGGGCCGTATTCACGTCGATCATTTTCGTAAGAATTTTCTTAAGTTTGACCTACTTCTTAAGTAAATTTTTTTAATCACGTGAACTCCGTTGATAAAAACTTAAGAAGTGTCGACGTGAATACCAAATTATACTTACGAAAGAAAATCGACTTACGAAGTCGACGTGAATACGGCCCCAGGACCGGACAGGATCTCGGCTAGATGGGACACGTCACCGCATGGACACGGCAACGTCACGTGACATTATCGTGACGGGCGCGGCTCTCGGCGCGCGGCGGCCATGGTCCTCCCGGCCTCGGCTCCCCGTTCGGTGCAGCGGTACCGCGTCAGAGCGCGGACTCGTCGGCCGGCCGCAGTGCGAGTCTACACTGCCCAGCCGCCGCGCTGCCAGCCAGTGCTCCAGTTTCCCGCAGCTGCGCCCGGCGCGGTCACAAGGTCGTGTGAGTGCCCGCCGGTTGGCATACATCGCCGGCCGCCCGCCGCCCTCTGTCGGCTGCCCGGCTGCGATGTTTCTCCTCGGCTCGGGGCGTGCCTGGCGCGCCGGCCACCTCTCCCAGGGGCCGCCGGTGGTGGCTCAAGGGCCGCAGCTGGTGTCGCCGGCTCCCTCGCGGCCAGCAGACGTTCGTTTAGTACGGCTTTGAAGCGGAAACGGCAGAGGCGGCCACAGGAGAGCACCCAGGGAGGTGGAGATAGTGGAAAGCATCAGCTGATTTTGTAAGCGAGACGGAAGGCAACCTCAGAACTTCAGGAGCTAGTTTTTTAGGGTGCTGGTCCTGCAGATAGGTCCCTCTCGGCCAGGGTCGTGCTGGAGATTCCCCCTCTCTATCCAGGGGACGGTCTCCGCTCCCATCTCCGTGCCAGGTGGTGAGCGGGCGGCTCCTGCGAGCGGTGCGCCTGTGCGCGCCCCTGCGGCCGCTGACGCGTCACCCGTCCCGGCGGCGGCGGCGGCGGCGGCGGCGCAGCAGAAACAATGGCGGCGCGGCCGGCGGTATCTGCCGACGGCCGACACCGGGGACAACATGGCGGCGAATCACGGGCATCGATTACCGCCCGTGAGTTCCGCACGGTCCGTGAGACCCCGCACGGCCCGTGAGACCGCGCACGGCACGGGCGGTGCTGTGCGCTTGTCCGTGGGAGGCGGGTAGCGCCGGGCCGCTCGCCGGCCGCCGCGGGTCGCTCTCGAACAGCGGCCGGCAGCTGTGCCGGCTCGCGTGGTCGTGCGCCCACCAGGCGGGCAGGTCGTGCCGCCCGGAATGCGGCTGGCGGCGCCCGCCGGACCGGTCGGTGGCCGGCCGTGGCCGCCGCTCGGCACTGAGCTGTCCGTGAGCCCCAGCCGGGCGGCGGTCACCGGTCGTCAGCGCCGTGCCGCGGCGCGCCGGCCGCAGCCCCGCCGAGCTGATCAATACTAAGTGGCCGCCGGCGGCTGAGCGCGGCCGGGCCGGTGTCGCCGCCTCCCCGGCGCTGCCAGAGGTGACGCCGGCCGCTCGGCTCGGTGGGGTTGGTCTCCCCCGCTCCCCTCCCTCCCCGGTACGGGCGCCGCTCGGCGGACAGCCGTGGGCGGCAGTCGGCGGCGCCGGTCCGCCGCAGAGCGTGTCGGCCTCCAGCTCCGGTGGCGATCTGTGGAGGGCTCAGCGCGCCGTCACGGCCAGAGGTGAACGGTGAGAGTCGCGGTGAGCTGCCGGTGCCGTGCTGCGGCTGCGGCGGCTCACTGGGCGCCCCGCCAGCCGTCCGTCCGTCCGTCCGTCGCCCGGCCGGCGGCGGACGGTGACGGACGGCCGCCCCCGCCCCCGCCCCCGCCCAGTGCCGCCGCCGCTGCCGCCGCTGCTGCTCAGGGCAGGCAGAGGCGCGGCGGCGCGGTGCGCCATTTTGTTTCGCCACTGCTCGTCTCTATCGGGACGACGCGCCGGAATGAAGCCAGGGAGGTCACTGAGCCGAGCACGGAGCGCCGAGCGGCGGCCGAGGTGGTCTGAGGTGACTCAGCCCCCGGGCGGCCGCCGCCGGCCGGGCTGGGACGGGCTGCGGCGGGCTGGGGCTCGGGCGGGGACGGGCTGCTGGCCGGTGCTCGCCGGGCGGCGATAGGCGGCCGTTGATTCAGTGCCGCCCACTGTGTGCCGTGGGCGGCTCGGGGACCGTGCCGCGCCGCTCGGTCGGCCCGTGAGCAGCGCTCCGCCGCCCTGTTTGTGACGTGGTCTGGATCCGGCGTATCGATCGGCCGGGTGTAATGCAGGGGTAGCGCCAACTGACGGTCATTTTCTCAGTCCCGTGGCCGCCTGAGTGGCGCTGCATCCGACGTTCTGTGTGTATTGGGCGTCCGTGGCGAGGTTTTGAGTGTTGTCGTTGTCCTCAGGTTGAAGCAGTATGAGTGAGGGACGGTTCTACACCAACAGCTCTGGAGTGGCAGCACCAGGTGAGAAAAGAGACGGCTGGGTGGAGGCTAGGTCAATTGTCCGGCGCGTGGCTAGGTCAGTGTGGTGCTGGTTAGTTCCGACGGGAGTGTCGTGTCGTGGCGACTGTATGCGGTGTAAGTTGGGTCGTGTGTCGTCCCAGCGGAGCCTGAGGGGCTCTCCTCGTTCCTTGGGAGATGTTAGGTGATTTGGTGGATGGCTACTTTGCGAAGGTTGAGGATGTTAGTTGTCCCTGGTCGATGTAAGGCCAGTATCTGACCGATGGTTTTGGACTAGTGTGAATGGTGATGGTAATTTCATCATGTTGTGAAACTCTGTGATACATGAGTACAATTTCAGGCCTGCACGTTTCGTTCGCCGTGTTCCTGCCCTATCGATGCGCATCTGTTGTTTCTCTGGCTTCGTCGGTGGTGGCGGCCGCTCATTCGCCGGTGATTTTCCATCAGAGGGCGCCGCCGCTCGCTCCGTCCGCCGCCGCTCCGTGTCGCTCGCGTTTGCCGCCCGCCGCACGGTCGGTCGGTCCGCCATGTCCAGCCGGGCCGCCGGCGGAAGTGTATTTATACCGAGCGGACCGGGCCGGCTGAGCTGGCGGCCCCCGGCGCGCCGACCAGTGCCGCCTCGGCGCCATGTTGTGCACCCCTCCCCTCCCTCCCCGGTGCCGCTCCCCATCCCCCTCCCCTGGACCTCACCTCACAGCGTGCCGGCCGGCTTTTCTCCGCAACTCGAAACAAGCGAGCTTTCACGGCTTGATTCGGCGGCGCGCGGCGGCCTCCCCCGCGGCCGGCCGGGCAGGTGGACCGGTCCGCCGCCGCCGCCGCTGCCGCCGCCGGCTGGGCGGAGGGCGACCGTGCCGTCCCGCATGGCCAGATAGCCGCCGCCGTCGGTTCGATGGCGGCCCGGTTTCGACCGCCCGGGCATGCGCTCTGTGAGCATCGGCGTGTGGCGGCCGCGGCATAACAGACAGGCGGCCGCCGCCGCTGCCGCTGTCGGAATCTTTCCACCGCCGCCGCCCCAATGAGATAGATGGCGGTGGCGTTTCTGGGGGAGCCGGGCGCCGGGTGAAGGCTCCCGGCTGTTCGGGGAAATCGGCAGGAAACTTTTGTTGGCGACTGCTCAGAGCGCGCCGCAGCAGGGAGGTTCACGGATGTTGGCCGGCGGCTGGAGAATTTCTGATGAGTGGCTCCGCTCGAAGGCGTACCTATATGTTCAGGGATGCCTTAGAGTAGTCTTCAGGAGCGCCGCTGGAAAGATCAGGGGCGCCAGTGATTATTGATGCCTCTCAAGTCTCAGGGTAGTCAGGGGCGCCGCTGAGAGCCCTCTGATCCGGCCGCACCTTTGGACGGACGCCCTGCCTGCGGCGGTCCCCGTGTCCTTCGGCACGGGACTGTCAGGGGCGGCGGCGGCGGCCCGGCCGGGTCTGCGTCTCTGTGCCGGTGCTCTGGCGGCGGGCGGTCCGCCCTGTCCTGCCCTGCGTGCCGGAATCTCTGCCGGTTCTATCCGGTTACCGTGTCGCTATCGCCGCCGCCCGGCGGCGCCGGAGAGCCGGCCGATGGCGGCGGCTCAGCTGTCGGCCTGCATTGATTGGGGACGGCTGGGGAGGCGCCACACCACCGCCGCCGGCCACCGCTGCCGAGCAGCCGTCAGCCGCCGGACTCCAGCCCGGCCGGGAGAGGGAGACTGGGGATGGGTCGGTTCAGCTAGCTGCGTCCCGCGCCGCCCCGTGTCGGCTGGTTAGCTCCGTCGGGAAGTTTGGCTCGTGAGATTCAGCCAGTAGTGCCCCCGGTCCAGTTAAATCAACATTATCCCTCTCTCAAGGTCCATTCAGTGAGCCAGCCATTGTGAGCGGTGGCCCATAAGGCTTAGTCACTGATGCTCCGCTCTCTGTGGTTCAGTCAGTGGCGCTTCTCCAGGCTCGGTTGCTGGCAAAGCGGTCAGCAGTTCGATCTTCGCTCTTCAATATTCAGCGGTCTGCGGTATTCCTGAAGTTATCGGTTGGCAGCAGCATCGCTCGATCGAATTCAGTCGTGATGTCCCGTGTGTAATATTGTCAGTAGTACCCGCCCACTGGGTCTGGTTTGTCAGTGGATACCCATCGCGACAAACACTGGAGGGAATATTTCGTCAGATTGTGATACTGAGTCACCATTACTGGCAGATTTGTGGGCGTGATTTGGACGATTTCAGTCAACTCAGGGCTGGCAAGCAGTATCCTGTCGCGTCCAAGAGGCAAAGCGCTGCCCTTCGTGTGAAGTAAGTAGTGATCTGTCCTTTTAAATTTAGTCAGCTGGTCTGTGCACTGTGCCGATTGTTTCCAGTGACTCCTACAGCCCATGTAGAAGCATTGTGTGCTGTTTTGTCTCCGTTAGAATCATTCAGTATTGCTTTGTCCCTTCACGTTCATTCAGAGTTATCCATCCTGTTCAGTTTCATTTATGAGCGCCCATGATCTCTGTCTGCACTCGAAGCGCCATAAATCCTGATAGCCTCACCACCATCCTCTTTTTTCCATCAGGTCCCGCCCGGCACGGGCTCATGGGCGGCGCTCTATGGTTCAGGTTCAGGCACACCAGTCGGTGGCGCCGGTTCGCGCACCGCACTCCCTGCGGTCTCCGGCCGGTGACCGCGTTACGGTACCGCGCGCGCCGCCGCCGCCGCCGCCGCCGCCGCCGCCATCCCATCTGGCGCCCCTCGCCGCCGCCGCAGCTATCGGGGCGGCTGGCGCATTTGGGTCCGACGCGGCGGTGGCGGCCGGCGGGTGCGATCGCCGCGGGCCCGCCCCGCCTGGCCCGACCTGCAATCACCTCCTTGGAACATGCCGATGCCGCCCGAATAGTACGCGTTTTCTCCCTCCCACGGCTTCTGTTGTCACGGACCGAAGCGGCGGCATCGCGTCGCGCCGCGATTATCGGCGCATTTGCGGCAAATTCGCCGTGAACGGGTCCGCCTGAGGCCGGGGATGGCGCATCTGGTCCTTTGTCGTGGCTGCCATCGGCCCGTGGTGTTTGCGTGACGCTCGCTAAAATAAGTTCCCACCAACTGTCGGGGCGGATTTGCTGGCACGCTGCCAGCACGACGTGACCGATGCACCAGTTAGCCGAGTGGGCTGGATACGTCGGTGTCGTCTGGCCGCTGCCGCCGCTCCGTCGCGCTCGCTCCGTTCCGATCGCCCAGTCGGTGAGGATCGCCCGCTCGCGGAGGTCGGGTGTGTGTGAGCAGCCGCCGCTCTGTCGTGTCGCCCGCGGCACGATCCGCCACTCGGCGCCCTCCCCGGTTGGCGCCGCGCCAGGGCGGCCTTGGGATCAGCTGTGGGACTCGGTCGGCGGGGCCGCCGCTCCGCCGCCGCCGCCGCTCGGTCGGCCGGCTCGCCAGCGCAGCCGCTGCCGCCGACAGGTGCCGCTGTGTCCGCGCGCGGGCCGCGCCGTGAGCTGCCAGGTAGGTGTACGGCGCGGCGGGCGCCCGGCCGGCCGCGCTGGCCTGCTGACGGAACGTCATCGATTGAAAGCCGCCGAGAATGGCTGGGGAGGCGGCCGGCGCGCCCCCTGGCGACGCGCCGCCGCTGCCCAGGTGGTGGTGCCGCCGCCGACTCGCCCGAGAAGCCGCCATATTGATTTTCATCCGACTCTGCAAATGAGTCGGAAGAGTGCCGCGCGCCGCGGCGTCGGCTGTACTGTGCGGCATTTGTCGGCGCAGGGACGACGCCAGGCGCGCGGCTGGGGCGGCGCTGGGGGGGGGGGGGGGGGGGGTCGGACGGGCCTGCGCACTGCGCAGATTGGCCGCAGGTCCGGTCCGGTTCGGGTGGGGAGTTTCCATGGAGAGAGGGCCGGCGGTTGTCGCGGTGGGCAGGGGTGAGCGGGGCCGGCGCTGGTGGTGGTATCGGCTCTTATCGGCCGCCGCGCCGCGCTGAATGTGTGCAGGGCGACAGGGGCAGTGGTACGAGTCTATACAGACGTTAGTCGTGAGTCATGATGTGTCCCTGCTCAAGGCTGGCCACTTTCCCGGCGTTGAGGTGACGGCCGCAGGGTGTCCGATGTCCCCAGAGGTCCGGCCATGTCCTCTGTGGTCCGCTGGTGTCTATTGAGGTCTGTCCCATGTCCCCAGAGGTCCAGTCGGTGTCCCTCGACTTCCCCAAGGATCGCCACCAACGTTGACGGTCCCTTCCCGAGCTCGGACTGCCCGACGTCGGCTGACAGTGATGTCATCGGCGTCCGTGAGCCTCTGGTGACGCTATCGAGCGGCTCAGACCACGGCTGAGTCGTGAGCCGGCCGTCGGTTTATCTACGCCACAGAAATAGAGCCGCGACCTGCCGCCAGTCTGCCGCGCCGCCTGGGAACCCGGGCCGCGGAGGCTATCTCCAACACGGCTAGTTCGGTATCAGTTTGTCCTTGAGACAAAGCAGGGCGGCAGACTTTGGCCGGGGCTCGTTCACGGTCTCCTTTCCACCGGGGGCTGCCGACGCGGCGCCACGGCACGGACACGGGCACGGGCACGGAGTATGACAGCGCCACCTGCCTCAACCCGCGCTGCCCGGTTCAGGGCCGTTTGCCCGTGCCTATCTGATCGCGGCGAGCAGGGACTGAGTTATCCGGGGTGTCGTTAGGCGCGCGAGCTGGTGCTCCTTGGTGCTGCTGGAGTGGTTAGTGTCCAGTCCAGCGTCCGTATTGGTGGAGCTGGTGCAATTAGTGCTGCATGGTGGAGAGTTCTTGAATCTGGAACAGCTTGGTACCAGATCCTGCCACAACAGGTTGGTGTTGTGGCAGGTTTTGGTATTTATTCATTCTGATTCATTGAGAAAGCTATCCACTGGCTTATTTTATCTGTACTTGATGCTGATGGTCAAGCGATCTGAGGGATTCTGCGGATTTCTTTATTGGTGTCTGTGAATGTGCACTTTTACTGTATCGGCGAGGCCTTTTAAAAGAGATTTGGCCCGTAACCTTGGATAGTTGCTGCATCATTATTACCACCATCCGACCGGCTGTGGCTATTGGTGGTGTTATGGGGTCTCGAAGGTGTGATGTGGCAGCCCTATGGGATATGGCAACACTGTACCGATGCGTCATTTCCGCAGCAGTCTGAAGAACTTCCGTCCGCGTCACCGGTGGTGCTGGCTGACAAAAAGTCACGTGAGCTCCGTAACCAACCAGGTGAATCGCCGCTACACCGGTGATCCGGCAGATTCACCACTGGATTCACCTTGAGATTAGACGTTAGTGTGCGCTTCACAGAACTGTATTACGCGATTCTGCTTCTACACAAGTTACCGCCAGTCCGCGAGCCATACCGCAAGACCGCCTCGATAATCTGGCAGCTCGTGCAAGTGATTTGGCAGCTCTGGGTGTGTGATCTGGCAGCTCCGTGTGTGCGGTGCGGGGGCCGGCCGGAGGCGGCGTTCCGCTGGCCAGCCGGCCGTCAGAACCGTCCCCGTCGCCTTTGTGTTCATTCCCGGAGCGTCAGTGGCGAGCTCAGGCTCGGAGGATGGTGGGTGACGTACCCCCCCCCCCCTCCCCCGGCCCGGCGCCTCTCTCTCGCTCTCCCTCGTGCTCGGTCGTAAATCTTTCCGGCGTTCTCTCGCTGAAAAACCCTGTCCATTTAAGGTCAGGAATGTTTGTAAGTTTGCCGCCCCGGCTGCCGCTACATCTCTCCGCTGCAGTGGGACTATGGTGCCCCCGCGGGGGTACCGTGCAGCTCAACCACCCTCCCGGGGTGCCCTGGAGCCGCCGCTGCGCCCGGCGGTGCTCTGACCATGGCCAATTAGTCGCGCCCGTGCAGACGGCGGGCCGGCGCCGCCCCTGGCCGTCTCCTGTCGCCGCCGCTGCCGCTCCGGCAGTCGCTATTTCTGCCGCCCGGTGCGGCTTCGTGCGGCCGCCTCGCTGTTTAGCCGCGCGGACATGTTTGGAAAAATGGGCGGCCGCGCGCCGGCCGGCCGGCCGGTCGGTCGATAATTTAGAGGCCAGCTGGTGGCGCGTCCGTCGGGACCGCGGCGCCGCCGACCGGCGCTCTGTGAGCAGAAAGGTCAGCTGGCGACGGCGGCCCGATGCCGCCCCCGCCCCCGCCCCCGCCGCCGCCACCGCCGCCCAGCGCCGCTCGATGATTAACCTCCGTATTGATTGAGACGTCCGTGCTCAGCTGTTTTGCGATGTCCGACGGTCCAGTGGGGACGGACTCCCTCTCAAACACCCGCGACTGTTGGTCTTCCCGTCCTGATATGGCCACCGGCGCGGGCACTGCCCGAGTCGCGATAGCAGGACGGCACCCGTCCCGTGACGTCATCGCCAGGACAGCTGACGTCACCGCGCCCCGGATGTAGCCGTTCCGCCGTGGTCCGCTCCGCTCCGCGCGGAACATCTCCCTCCTCAGCCGCTCAGCAGCGGAGGCGGCTGGTCCCGTGCGCCGCGCGGTGACGTCACTTTCACCCCTGTGACGTCGCAGTCACGTGCCGGGCCGTGACAGGCTTCATTCGGCGCTCTGGCGCAGGGTCCGGTGCCATAGCGGCCTTCTCGTGGCTGGCGCGGTGCCGTGCAGTGCAGTGAGCTGGGATTTCGACCAGGCCCGGCCCGGCCCGGCGCGGCGGCGGCCGAGGCTTGCCCGCCCACCGCTGTTCATAGAACCGTGTCACGTGCGCATGCGCGGAACTGGTTTGCGAAGCCCCGTAACGAAACTGCTGTTGGACAAGTCTTGGCCTCCGCCGCTGGCGCCACCTCCCTTGCCGTCGCCGTCCGTTGTAGATTAGACCAGGCTCCACTGACTAGGACTAGGGTGTGTAGATTCGCGGTGGTGCCACGCGTGCCTCTCCCTCCCCGCCCGTGTTGACACGCGCCGCTCCTGCCGGCCCCTGATAGTGTCCCGGAGTATATGGCGGAGGTGGGACCGGCCCGCCACCACCGCCGGCCTCCCGGACTCGGCTGTGTGTATGTCTGTCTGCCGTGCCGTGCCGCACCGTCAGTATGTCTGTGTGCCTGTGTGTGAGCGGCCGGCGCCGACCCAGCTGAGCTGGTGTGTGTGTCTGTCTGCGGGCCGGTGTGAGTGTGTGACGTGCGCCGGCGGCGGTCCGGCCCGGCGGTACGGACTAGTGGTGTCAATCGGTTACCGAAAATTTCGGTTACCGAAAATATATGCTGACCGATTTGGTAATCGGTCGGTCAGGCCCCCCAAAAATCGGACACTTTCGGTCACCCTGCCAGTGAAACCATTTTCTCAAAGAGAGAGTATTCCATTTTTGCCTAGTTAAAATGAAATTTATTGGGATGTTAATGATAAAGTTGCAAAATTTCCCCCAAATGCCAAATGCCACATTTTGGCATCTTCATTAGCCATCCCACCCAGCAGGCAGCAGCCACCCATTGTCCAACCACAACTACAAGCAGCCAAGCAGGCTGATTTTGACTCAGTTGACCCCACAAGTACACACAATTTTGAAACTCTATTCCAGTCTGTTAAAATTTCACCTGTAATCAAAGAAGTATTGCCTACAAAAAATCATTATACAGTCATCAAAAATGCAAGGACAAAAATAACTTGAATTACTGAAACGTGTTTCTGAAGACTGGACAGTTAGCACCGCACTTAGCACTTAGCAGTGATCACATTTACATTTCACAGGTGTTCTACTATTCCACATTCTCCTTAAATATTACGGGTACGAACCAAATGTTTGAAATCTAGATGACCACAACATACAAACATAGGAATCTTGACAAAAACTACATATTAGGCCCATGTCCGATTTCTGGAATCTTCCACATTCCAAACCTCCAAACACAAGGAAGGATTTCGAAACAGATGCGCCATAACAGAGACTTTAAACCAGCTGATTAAGTTGCTGCAAAAAAAAAGTTTTGGATCGTTACATGCTGCCTCGTGAATTATTTTATTGATTTAAATGATCCAACAAGATATTGAATTCTAATGAAATCAACATTGTGAGTGTAATTCACTACAAGAAAATTAATTTCCCCTCAATAATTAGACCAAAAGGGCATATAAATAAATATTACGTCATCATCATACATCCTTTCGTTAGGGAAGAGAGGACCTTAAAAGTCAATCCTTGGTTCTTCTATTACTTTTTGCGTCACTTTGGCGCCACTGTATTAATTTTGTCTGCATATTTTGTTGTCTTGTAAAGATGTAAAGATAAGATTAACAAGAGATAAGACAAAGTGCCTGTTTAATGAATTTTCATTTCATTTTTAGGACAAAATTCAAGCTCAGAGCTACCTAATACCTGCCTTTTCAGCTGGATTTTCAGTGTCAAATTCTTTGTAGAGTATCTCAGACCACATCTCAAGACTCAAGGCAAGTTTCCAAGCAGTTTTGATGTGTTTTGTGGTGTTTTGATTCCGCCTTTTCTCCTAGGGATTAGGGAATGTTGTCATGAACATACATATTACCAACCATTTGACTTACTAATTGATCGTGCTTTTGCAACATGAATGAGCATTCTTCCTTACATAGACCACAGTAGATTCTTGACAATTCTAATTAACCAAATCTGTGAAATGCTGAGGTCCATGTGTTGCTACCCTCAGCATTGTATTGTAACTTCTACCACAAAATGTATTTTGCAGTGGCTAAGAATTGACTGAACTTGGACTGAAATGCCATTTCGCATTATTTTCCATCAGAATTTACCAAATATTTTAATTTTGGGGTAGAGTAATAGCAAAAAGAATTTCGGTCAAATTTCGGTCAAATTTTGGCTTGGGATGTTATCGGTCGGTATTCGGTCGGAAATTTTTCCCAAATTTTGGTTTCGGTCGGTATCGGTCAGACATTTTTTGGAAAATGACATCACTAGTACGGACGGCGGTGGCTGGTGCTCGTTCCGGTGCGTGACGCCGTCCGGCGGCACTCGTCAGTGACCTTGTTGGCAGCCCTCGGTGGCCGCTGGCCGACCCACCGATCCTCCGCCGCTGCCGCTCAGTGTGAGCCCAGCTCCGTGCTGTGTTTCGGCCGGGACCGGACCAGTGTTGATGCGCCGTGTGACGGTCAGAGGCGCGCCCAGCGGACGGACAGCGGTAGGCCGTGATCGAGTGGGGCGCTCTGTGGGACCGTCAGAGGCGGTTCGAGCTCTGGCAGATCGGGAGGGCGGGCGCCGTGCCAGGGTTGTTGAACTTTGTTCCATTATCGTCACGGCTCTGTGTTTTCGCGTTGGCATACCGCAGCGTATGCGGGCACCATGACTCCATGTCATTTCACGCAGTGAACGGCCGTATTTTTTTCGCTGTCAGTGTGTCCGCGGCCTTGGTGCTCATACCGTCTCTGTGTAACATACTGCTAAATGTCGTGCACTGTAGTGTGTTGTAGTGCACGCTCCAACCCTCGGTGAAATGGTGTGCCGGTCGGCAGCTCGCCGCTGTCGTGTCGTGTTTCGTGTCGAACCGTGCTGCCCTCTGTCACGATGGTAGTATTTTGTGCACCATCATGCACAGACGTGGTGTAGTGATGTGCTTTCACACAGCTGCTGGTGGTTTTTAAATGCGTCATTTTGATGTGATGATGTTTAGTAATGTAGTACGCTCCCGTATGGGTGTGGTAGTGTGCTATCGAGGCGCTCTCTCAGGGCCCTGTTCTGTTCCTGGAATCTCAGAGGATGTATGGTAAACGCTGCTCTGTTTTGGCGATTCGTTCCGCCCTATTGCTGGCCCTTCCCCTCCCGTCCAGCTGAGTCCGGTGTTCGTTTCGTTAGTGTAGGCGTTTGTGCTGGTGTCTGTGCTGGTGTCTGTGTTGGTGTTGTGCGGCGCACCGTATCGTGACGGCGGCAGTCAGCAGAGCAGACCGCTCTCCGCGCCTATTGATCGCCGACACCGACTGACCCGTCCGCCTCACCCCTCCCCTCCCCTCCCTCCCTCCCCGCCCCGTGCCCGATGTGGCCGCGCCGTGTATGTATGTGTGTGTGTTAGGGTGACGGTACCGCCGCCGCCGCCGCCGCCGCCGCCGCCCGGTGCCACCCGGCGCGCGCCTGCGCAGTACGCCCGCCCGCTGAGTGCTGACCGTCGCCTCTCCCTGCCCACAGGCGCTGTGAACGCTGCCAAAATGGACTCCCTGCAGGCGATGGACCGACGGAAAGTGGAACTACTCGAGGCGCGCTTTGCCGGAAACCGGGTAAGTGACGCGGGCGTACGGACCGGAACGGGGGAGGACGGATGGGATGGATTAGGTGGATTGGGTCCTAGCTGATTGATAGGTGGGCGGATGGAGTTTGATTTGATTTATGGATTGGGTTCAATTCGATTGGTATGCGGTTTGTGGTTGATATTGGTTGATCGGATCTAGTCCGGCGAGTGAGCGCATTGGGTGGATTAGATTTGTGGATCCGGTCCATGAAGTCAGTGGGCGGTTGTGTGGATTGGATTAATTGACTACCTGATAAAAAATTGTGTTGGATGTAACCGGACTGATTTGGCTGGTAAGCTGATTAGTCAATGGGCTAAAAAGGCGATAAGCCAGTTATAGTCAGTACTATGGAGCATGAGGACACATTTGTAGCGTTCTGTGTGGGTCTTCTCTTACTCCCGTGTCTGGAGATTTATTGGTGTGAAATGGCAGGCCAGAGGTGAAACGCCCGGTCCCCCGGCGGGAAAGGCAGTCTCGCGTGGCGCCGCCGGGGAGACTGGGAGCATTTTGGGCTCGGATTTGTGGGAGTGTTGACCTCTGGAATGTGACTGGTCCGGTGGCGATGGCGGGGACTTTCTCCGACTGAGATGGCGTGAGATGCCCGGATGGTGCTCAGAGCTGTGAGGGGAGATGCCATGATGATGCCGTGATGCTGCCGTGAGATGCCGTGCTGATGTGAATGATGCCGTGATTCAGTGAATAGTACCGTGAGATGCCGTGAGAAGTGAGATAAGGAAGCGTCTGATTTCGGTAGGAGGAGGAAAATTTCCCGTGTTTACGTGCGAAGCAGTGGGTAGTATAAAGATAAGTTAATCGGGATCCCCGTTACTGTGATAACTGGCGTGAGCGGTAATTCGATTGTAATTGGTTATCCGTATCGTTATCGTGTCAATCATCGACGTCTGCTCCCGAGCTGTTGTATGACCTGACCTGACCTGACCTGACCTGACCTGACCTGACCTGACCCGACGTCTCTGCTCCCCAGGTGGGTTTACAACCGGCTGCAGCGTCCATCGGGCCTTTCAGTAATGTTCAGGGAAACGACGGATCCAATCTGAGCACAGGTAAGACAGGCTAGCAGCGTCGGGCGGTGGCTTACCACGGTAAAGGCAGTGTGCTAATGGTATGCTCCTAGAATGGGATAAACATTGTTTGTGTACTATTATGGCCAGTCGGCTGTCAGGGATTGTGATTGAGTGATGCGTTCCTGAGAAACATCCGTCAAGCCAACGGATGTTTCTCTTGTTCGCGAGATAAGCCCGTTTTGTCATTCTTCTGTAAAGTTGCAAGGCTTATTTTGATCTCAAAGATCATGATTCTTCATGGTTGAGATGGCTGGATCGATTTGTCTAGGATAAACTTTGGCTATTCCGATTTTGTTTAAATCTGTTCTATTTTCACCCTTAAACACAAGTTTTCATGTGCAGCGTGCAATATTCGTTTGTGCCAAGTGTTATCGTATAAACCCATATTTCCCCCTCTTTCCGCTCTTGTACTGTACCGGAATAAGCTCTTGCCTCGTAGCCCATAAATCCCCCTGATGTGCCGTGTTTGTCGAGGCATAAATTCCGTGACTGCCAGCCACAGGACAGGCTCTCGTCGTCTTTTGTCGTTTCTTCTCGCCGCCACAAAAATGCAGATCTCATTTCGTGGTGCGGTTTTGTCTACGTCGGTTCATGTATCTCTTCTTCAAATGCGGTGTCCACTTGCGTCATTGCTGTTTGAGAAAAATGATAAAGTACCTGCTCTTGAAGCTCATACTAGGCTGTAGCATCTAAATCCACGTTATCATATCCATCTTCGTCCTTGTTACTATCTGGTTCGCCTTGTCTTTCAGTGAGAGTATACACCTGACCGTGATCTTGAATGTGACCGTGACTGTGACCTAACCCCGGCCGTGACCGTGACCGTGACCTTAACTGTGCGTGTCGGCAGGCTCCGTCAGTGACCGGGAAGAGGTGACCTCTCCGGACAAAATTCAGCCATCCGTGGCCACAGCCGCCCCCCAGGCGCGCACCCCCACTGAACGGAGGCGGAAACGTAAGGGCGCAGCTGCCGACGACGCTGCGGCCAGCGGACCCAAGCGCGCCGAAAGCAAAGCCAACAAGCTGATCAACGACTATTTCCGCGGCTCGCCGGCCGTTCCGGTGCGTAGCGCGACGGCGCCGCCCCCGCCGCCGCCCCCGCCCCCGCCGCTGGCGCCGCCCAGGCACCGCCTGATTGCGGTGAGACCAACTGGGTCGTACTCCGCATCCATCCTGGGGCTGATGGTGTATGCGTGTAGGCTTGTAGATAGATCGGCCTCTTAGGGCGACTTTGGGCATGGGCTGACGTGGAAAATGTGGCGTGACGCGAAAGGGAACCTTACGTTTTATAAGCTGTTACTTTTCGCAATCTGTTATGCTTGTTCATTAACCTTTGTTGCTGTCTACTTCTCAACTTTCTGAGTTGGGTTGCTTTTTTTCGTGAAATTTGTTGTATCGTCTCTGAATGGAATTGTAGTAGTACTGTTTGTAATGCTTGCTTGGTGCCATAGGTCGTCCATATATTCTCTGACAGTGTTCGGCATGCGTTCAGTAACCGTGGGAACAGCTTTTGAAGCGCACGTTAAAAAAAACCTAATCTGGGAACTCACTTGCTTTAGGCCTTTCGCATTGCTCGCGGTATTATTTTTATATGCGGTAGTTTGCAAACGTGAGCCATTTGCATGAGCATTGATCTCAACTCCGATAGGCAGTAACTATGCGGGCTGCAGCATGAGGCACGAAAACCGGTTCAATTTGTGTCCGATTCTGCATGCTTTGCTCGGCGTTACCGGATAATATTGTCACTATTTTGCTATGTATTCCATACATTCACTATGGTTTCATTCATACAATCGGAACCGTGCGTCTGACTCGCGTTCTCCCGGTAAGCGGTGTGCTAATGGTAATTGTCTTTCCGTTTCAGTACCCGACCAGCCCGCACTGCCAGCTGCCTCCCTGTCTGCCGGGCGGCGCGTCAGCACCGTTCGCGCGACCCGGCCTGCCGCAGCCGCCGCCCGGGGTGCCGGGCGCGCCGCCGCCCCCGCCCCCGCCCTCAGCGCTGGCTGGGCCCGGGGCGGCCGTGGCGGCAGCGGCGGCGGCGGCAGCGGCCGCCGTCAACTCCAAGCTAGTACAAACGACAATGACGGGAGTGGACTTTCGTGAACTGGAGAACCAGGCGGCATCCAATGATGAGGCGCGCAGGGATAAGATAGAGGAGCTCGGTCGGGTGAGTGGTTGTGAGGGTAGGGTGCCAGGAGTGGATGGAGGCGGGTGCCGTGGGTGGGTAGTACGAATGGAGAAGAGGTTGAGTTGCATTGGCTGGTACTGTAAGCCGTTAGGGGTCTGTGGATAAAACAAGCGATTGAGAAAGTAGTCTCGAAAAAAAATGCCATGGCCCTACTGAGTTGTACTGGTTTGCAACGGCTCCATCGCAGACAGGATGTGTGTGAGGTCTTTTTCGTCTTTCGAAATTAGATCATATTCCCCGTCTCATTCGGAATATCAGCCATCCTTATTGATCCACACAGGTATCTCGTCGTGCGTATTTCGGGGCTCTTAAATGTCACAGCTGTAGTGCTCCACCTCTCCCTGGTCACTGACCTCCGCTTCCCCCCTCGACAGACCAATGAGGAGTTGCGACGACAGCTAGCCGCCCAGCAGAAGCTCGCCGAGACCCACAAATCCAACCTAGACCGGTGTGTGGACATGGTGAAGAAGCTGCTGATCGAGAAGAGCAAGATCGAGAAGAAGGAGTGCAGGGCCAAGTGCATGCAGAACCGGCTGCGGCTGGGGCAGTTTGTGACACAACGGGTCGGCGCCAGCTTCCAGGAGAACTGGACCGACGGATATGCATTCCAGGAGCTCACCAAGTAAGTGGTCGACAGTGGGATAGACAGGGAGGAAGGATGTGTACTGGTGTACTGGTAGGATGTGTACTGGTAGAGATGAGACAGTAAGTGTGTAGATATTTGTCCCGGGTACGGGCCTCAGAAGGATGTTATCCAGTCAGAGAGGAGGTGAATAATTACGCAAATAATCGTATGCAGTCATGTAGGATTGGCCGTAATTGCTATTCCGTAAGATTGTTTCTGGTTGTAGGGAACGCCTTTTCTCGTATGATTGTCTTGGCTATATTGCCGAGAGTCTGACTTTTAGTGGTGTGCTCTCGAGAAGGCGTCAAGTGCTCTCCAGTGGGATGAAGTGTTGGCAGAGGAAATGCGTTTTTGCCGCCGAGTGGCAAGACAGTGTGGCTACACGCCTTTTTTGTCCGCCCTGGGGAACTCGTATTTGTGCTGAACACATAGGCTGCCTGGAGGAGTGAAATGGACCTGTTGCTCTTTTCTTATTATAGATGTGCTTATGATAATGCCTCGTAATGTCGATCAGCTCTCGTAGTCTCGTACTACTTAGGCCCAGTTTTTTAATCAATCCCTAAGCAACAAATCCCCAAAGCTATACAATCACCCACCGCTCGCGCACTTCATTTGACTCTACACCTTGATCGCATTCCACGAAGTCTTTTGAAACCTGTTTCCTTGAACCTGAAACCGAGGACACCCCGCTAACCACCCCATGCCCTTCCTGTAGACGTATGGAGGATCTGGCCGCCTCCCGAGAGGAGCTTGACCGGCAGAAGAAGCTGCTCGCCAAGCGGAAACCGACCAGCGCCGAGAGCTCGCGGAAACGAGCCGGCTCGGCGCCCCAGGCAGTGCAGCAGAACGGTGGCGAGTTCGTGCGGCCAGAGGACCCCGGCCGGCTCAGCGGCCAGGAGTACTACGAGGCAGATGAGATCATCAAGGTGGGTAGAGGGATTGGGGAGAGTGTGGGGATGGAGGAGAGAGAGAGAGGAGGGGCTAGCAGAGGGAGGGTTTTTCATAGTGATGTCTTGTGCGCCGGTTGTGAGAATGGTTGTTCGTTGGAAGAGGATGGGTGGGCGAAATATGACCGTCGTAATTTACACGTTTTGTAGCGCTAAGAAGAAGAGACAGGCAGTTCCCGTAGCTATGCTGGGTTGTAGGAACAGGCGCGTCGCTAAGGTATTGGCATGCCCACTGCCAAGGCCGGCTGGTGACAAGCATCCAGACAGTAGAATGAATTGAGCAGAGCGGTGCATCCATTCGTCCGTGAGATAGAGCTGTAGTGCTACTGCGAGAAGCGGGTACATCCCCACACCCGGCTGAATCAGCCCTTACCGCGCGTCGCTAACCGTCATTCTGCTTTATCTCCAGTTGATGTCCCATGACTTCTTAGTCACATCCCAATGCCACACCGGTGACTTCTCCCTGTGACATCCATGACGCTCCCCGTCCCTGTCCCGACCCCGCTCTCCAGCAGAGGGCGTCACTACCACAGCACCGCCGGAGCCGTTCTCCGTAGCCTCCCCTCTCCGTCCGCACCCTCACACCGAGCTGATGTCACGGTGACCACACCGCCGGTCGCTGGACGGTGTATTTATTTGTTATTGAATAGCCCCGAGCTGTGAGGTGGCCCCTAACGACGGTACACTGGCAACAGTTACGTCATGCTGGGGCAGGTCGTTACCATTTCACGCTCATACTGTCGCCGTTTGCGATACAATGTCGGGCTAGGTGAATGGCTGTTCATGGCACAAAACATGGCCGCAAAAAAACGGCGCCCCTCCCTGCGCCCCGGTCCCTGGGACGTGTTTCGCGATCAGGTTTCGAGTTCTGCGTAATCCCGGCCCGGGTGCCGCCGCGGCGCTGGCGTCTCCCAGGTGGTGACAGAGAGCTCCGTTCCCCGCCGGCCGCCTCGCTGCGCAGTTGTTTGGGGCCGTCCGTGATGAAATAAACCCAGCGCTCCGCCCGGATCGGCGCCGATAAGGACCTCCCGCCCGCGGACGCCGGCGGCTATGTTTGTATGGCGGAGTGTGGGTACGCGTGCTCGTCCGGTGAAGTGCCGAGCTGTAATTCCCAGTCCGTTACCCTGGACGTGCGCGCCGAAATGCCGCTGCGTTCCCACTGCTGTCTTATACGCGGTGGCTGATCCGGTGTGATGTTGCATCTCCATTCCTGCGCGATCGATACGCCTCACTCGGCGGCTCAGCGGCCTCCCCTCCCCTCCCTCCCCGCGGCTGTGGCTCGCCGCCCCTCCCCAATTCCCCCGCGGCGCCGTCTCGGCTGTCCTGGGCACGCCCCTGCCGACAGCGGCGGCACCATTGTATCCTGTGCGCGCCCCTGACCGGTGACGGCCGGCTCTGACGGCTGCCGACCGCCGCCCGGGCTGCCGATCAGACGACCAGTGACGTCATCGTCAGTCGCCAGGGCCAGTGACGTCACTGGTAGCCAGGGCCCTGTTTCACCGGTGATAGCAGCACGCCGATTTTACGACTTGTCAAATTGGGTTTCCATGGAGACATCAACAGGCCCATTGCTCCAACACTACCACAAGTGTGACGTCAGCTCGCGCAATTTGATAGCAGCGTGGTAGCAGCAGCCCGTGAAACACCGCCCAGGGCGGCGGCCCGGCAGACTGTGGGAGGGAGACTGTGAGACGGACTGAAGCGGGTGCGGGGTCGGACTCGGCCCGGCCAGAGCTGCTGTCTGACCACTCCCGGGCAGAGCGGGGTCGCCGGGCCAGCCTAAATGTCATGGCGCTGCGGGGTCGGCTGCCTGCCTGTCAGGTGTCCACACTGCCTGTCATTTCACGAATATTCTGTAAAATGTCGACGTAAATTTGCAGCTGGCCTTCTGCAATGCCATTTATTAGCCTGCATTCTGACTTCACTGTAAAGGTGATTAAATGGCTCAAAATAAATCAAGTTCTTGATCTTCTCCAGAGTTATAGACAACCATGTCAGCAGTGCCACTTACCAAACTTATATCCTCCGGAACACTCGCGCAACTTCGTCGCGACAGGCGCAACTTTCCGCCCCCTCCCCTCCCCCACGCAACTCTGAAACACTCCCCCGCCTCCGACTGACTCCCCCTCCCCCTCCTCCAACAGCTTCGTCAGGCGTCACTAAAGAAGGAGGACACGGACCTAACGCTGGAGATGGAGAAGCTGGAGCGGGAGCGGAACCTGCACATCCGCGAGCTGAAGCGTATCCACAACGAGGATCAATCGCGCTTCAACAACCACGTGGTCCTGCACGACCGCTACCTGTTCATCCAGCTGCTGGGCAAGGGAGGCTTCTCCGAGGTGCACAAGGTGCGTGAACGTGGAGGGAGAGAGAGAGGAGAGAGAAGAGGAGAAAGAGCGAGATGACGGCGAGTATCAGAGATGTTATAAATTAGTTGGGTTAATCTTAAAGGATTCTGAGGAATTTGAGTTTAAACGCTTCTCAAAGTGTCCATTCGTTACCTAGAAACACAAGACCATCGGTCGTCTTTTTTTAAGTGGCTTACTTTACGCTTTCAACAAATCGAGTTTACCATCTTTTTCTGAAGCTCTCATTCTCATTCTTTTTCTAGACTATTCTTTCTGCCCTTTTTCTTGCTGTCCATTTCACATGAATCACGCGCCTCAACTAACCCTCCCCTCTCCGCCGCAGGCGTTCGATCTGAAGAAGCAGCGCTACGTGGCGTGTAAAGTCCACCAGCTGAACAAGGACTGGAAGGACGACAAGAAGGCCAACTACATCAAGCACGCGCTGCGCGAGTACAACATCCACCGGACGCTGAACCACCCGCGAGTCGTCGAGCACTACGACGCGTTCGAGATCGACTCCAACTCGTTCTGCACAGTGATGGAGTATTGTTCAGGACACGACCTGGACTTCTATCTGAAGCAGGTCAGACTTGGTAGGGTTGTGAGGGAGGGGGTGGGGTGGATGACGGAACTCTGGTGGGATAAGTCTGCCGGAAGGATGTGTGGCGTTTTGAGGAGGGACGTCCGATAGGGCTATGTTGTAATTGTACACGGCTGAGTTGAGCAGTGCAGCTGCACAGTATTTGAATTAAATTGTCAAGGCTCATGGCTTTCATTTTGAAATTAGAACAGCTTGCGGGAAGAAGGATAAGAAAAAAGTGGCATGCCGCTGGAAATACAAAATAGACCCGTAGGACCGGGATCCCTAGGACTACTCTGAGCTGTATGACTACTCTGTTTCTACTTATTGCTAAACGATGAAATGAGTCTGACCGGGGCGCTCTCTCGTTACAGCACAAGGTGATCGGGGAGCGCGAGGCCCGCTCTATCATAATGCAGGTGGTGTCTGCGCTCAAATACCTCAACAGCATCCACCCGCCGGTCATACACTACGACCTGAAGCCAGGTGAGAAACCCTCCCCCCCCCCCCGCCCCGTCAATACACACGCGCATACACAGTGTAAATACGGCTCCCCAATAGTATGATAGGTATATGCGCACAGAGCGCGATGCATACGAAAATCAGAGACAAAAGTTTCTTATCTTGGGTATCTCAGCCTCGCCTGTCGCTTACGAAGGCTGAATCACTGAAAAGTATCGCTAGATGTCTGCTGGTCAATACGACACTATTTTTCATTGAATGTCGACGGCTTTTTGATGGCCAGCAAACTTTCTATCCATTGAGTCTATAAAAATAAAATATTGAATTCTGAATAAAGATTCATATTAGATATTGCAATGAAATTATCTGATGTCTGTCCATGCGATGGCTCTGTAAAGACTATTGTGGTAGTGTAGTTCCTAGTAGTTCAGCTGTCCAGAGCTGCTGCCTGTGCGGCATTTTATTACGTTTTTATTGCACCATGATTGTTGCTCGCACAGCTGTCATTACGAGGCACTTCCGCTAGCACTGAAGTCTCGTGACTGAACACGTGGTCTAAGGGAGGCTTGATGCGTCTCCTCCATCCCTAGTCCAGCTATGACCCGGCGCCCCCCCCCCCAAAAAAAAAAAACAATAAACAAACGGACAGCCGTGACCCCATCTCAATGACCTGACCTGACCTCTGACCTGCCCCTCCGTCCCTCAGGGAACATTCTGCTGGTGGACGGCGATGTGCTGGGCGAGGTGAAGATCACCGACTTTGGTCTGAGTAAGGTGATGGACGACGACAACTACAACCCCGAGCACGGCATGGACCTGACCTCGCAGGGAGCCGGCACCTACTGGTGAGTGGACCAACGGGGGAAGAGGGAGGGAGGGACAGGGGGAGAGGGGATGGGCGTCTGCTGGTGGGTGGAACGCAGCTACTGTTCGGGCCGACTGATGTCCGGGTTGTGGTGTGCGACTCACGGATTAGGAATTGGGGTAGTAGTGATGCTTGGTGCAGGCGACTGTTTTATCATTTAAGGTGTTGGAATGCTTTAGAAAATAGCGAATTTTGTTTCATCATAGAATGAGTATTGGGTATGCCAACAGACCTGTAAATTTTAACCCAGAAGTTATCCATCCCTCAGGGATCATTCGGGGCCCGAACGATGTTCAAAACGATGTCTGCTTACAGAGTCAGTGTCATGCTCCACATTCTCACCATAGGGACTCTGAGCCGCCGTCCTGGGTACGCTAATAATCCGAGCCTGCGGAGAAAACCGGCTCCCGTAATCCCAAACGCCACTCCAATCCTACTGCGGTCGTAAGCGCGAGTGAGCGCGAGTACTCGGGCAGTTTAACGTCACGGACAGAGCCGGTTTGGGCTCTTCTGTCGCGGAGATGCCGCCGTCGTGTCCGATGCTCGCGATCGTGACTCCATTATACACTCGTGTAAGGCCTCTGCTGGCTCATTTGTTAGTTGTTCATCACACGATTGTTAGCTGCACGATAGCTTATAGTCATGCGATTTTGGGCTCATTTGCCTGATACTCTTCCTGATTCTGCACTTGCTAACCAGTGATCTTTTTCTCGTCAGGTACCTGCCTCCGGAGTGTTTCGTGGTCGGCAAGAACCCGCCGAAGATCTCCAGCAAGGTGGATGTCTGGAGCGTCGGCATCATCTTCTACCAGTGTCTGTACGGCAAGAAGGTGAGTTTCGCGACGCGAGGAGTCCGTCTTCAGGCCTTGGTGGGCAAGGGTGATGTGTTTCAGGATTGAGGAAATAGGTATGCTATTGCCCGGTTGTTAGGGGAACGAACGGGGAAGGCTTGCGGCGGGTGATGCAAGACACGAGAGACTGTCTTGTGAGCGCAGCTTAAATGGCACTAGCGTCGAGTGACTTTTTAAATGAGGGATTACTGCTAACGCGGAAGTACTGCACTGCCATCGGTGAGGAAGTATTATGCTACCAGCTGGGTTGTGGGTTTTATTGAGTGCTGCGGAACGCGCTGTTTCTTGAGGCTCTGATGATTGTATTGACAAATGCTTGCAGCATTCAAGCTTAAGAATCAACGAGACAGGCAAACATAAGGGACAGTAACATTAAGTTTGTACGAACTTTTGCTACTGGCTTTCTAACCCTCAGAACAAGCTCAGCTGATGCGAGGATTTGTCTGCTCGTAGACTAAACATTTCATTTCGATCTCTTTTTTCGCCTGTTCCGTTCTCATCTGTCATGTAAACTGTGCCTGACGTGCAAACCTCTCCCCTCCCACAGCCGTTCGGACACAACCAGTCTCAGGCTACTATTCTGGAGGAGAACATTATCCTGAAGGCCAAGGATGTTCACTTCCCCAACAAGCCCACCGTCAACTCGGAGGCAAAGGTGAGCGTCGCCGGCCGGCTCGGTGGGGAAGGGGTCTGGGCAGGGCGCTAAATGGTGTAGAGGGCTTAGGGGACTGTTTGATGCTACTCTTCCAGCTACCAACTTTATCGTTAGTATACAGGAATTCAAAGCTATAAATTGCATTTATGCCGCAACGTGCAAGGGTCACTTAAATTGGCTGCTTGTTAAAATATTGCATTTATGCCACAACGTGCAAGGGTCACTTAAATTGGCTGCTTGTTAACATGTATGTCGTGCTATATTTGTAGCGGTGACAAGGATATTGTTTGAATAGCCTGGCTTGCAGCGAGATCCTGAGTGTGGACGACTTTCGTTTGTGTGGTAATGTCAACATGCTAAAAAATTAAGGCGAATGTCCGCCGCCCCTGACCGGTATCCTGATACCCGCCTCTCTCCACCTCTGCAGGCGTTCATCCGCTGCTGTCTGCAGTACCGCAAGGAGGACAGGTACGACGTGCGATCCCTGGCCGAGCACCCCTACCTGCAGCCGGCCTCCGGCAAACGGCAGTCGTCGGCCGGCGGACAGGCGGCCGCCGCAGCCGCCGCCGCCGCCGCGTCCGCCGCCTCGGTGGCGGCCGCCACCAGCCACTCTGCCGCCTCGCACGCGCCCAGTGTGGCCAGCACGGCCGGTAATTCCAACAACTCTGGCGGCGCCGGCGTGGTGAGCACCTCGTCCAATTCGTAGCGTCGGCGCCGCCCCCCGTGCGCCGTCGTTTGTGCTGTGACTTCAGTGTGATACGATCGCTCGCCGCCGCGCCGCGCCGCCGCCGCAGCCGCAGCAGAGGGAGCAGCAGCGCCCGCTGCCGCCGAACCATTGCCGTCGGCACGCCGCCTAACTTACTCATTATTTAACATGTGCACGCGCGACGTGCGTGTGCGCGTGCGCGCGCGATGTGCGTGTGCGTGCGTGCGCTGTGCGTGCGCCGCAAGCGGTCGGACAGCCCGGATGCAATGTACAGCCGTGCCCGCGCCCGGCGGGCCCGACCTTGTTGTGTTTCAGTCAAATATATCAAAATTGTTTGTTGGAGTCGTTTGTTTTCGGGTGCCGCGGACCGCCGCGCCGGCGCAGAGACGTTCGGGTGTGCCGAGAGCCGAGCGGGCGTGTCGCGATGTCGTGTTCGGGTGAGACGTCGTACTGCGGTTTTATGAGGAATGGGTGCACTTGTGAACGTGGTGTGATGATGATTTCTGATGTTCCCGAAGGCGAAATGAGCCTGGATGCCAAATAAAGAGGCTCAGTGGATCTCTGGGCTGTGCGCTGAGAGTCGCAGGTCGCTGGGGAGAGTTGCGGGTCCTGTTGAAATGGACTCGTGTCTTGGTTCTGTCGTCCATTACTTGATCCGTCCTTTCCTCGCGCCCAGCTGGGCTGAGATGTGATTGTTCCATGCTACCGTCCCCTCCACTGCACTGTCCCTCGCGAACAATTTGCGCAGCGAGTGCTCGGCAGTGCGGAGAGGAGACCGTGGCTTTCCACTGACAAGTACGCAGGTGCGGGACGGAGCCCGGACTGCTCCCGAAGCTTCCGTGGTGCTCCGCGGTCAGAGCTCGTGAGTTGTCTGGGTAAAGTTATGGCTGGACGGTTGAGATATTGATTCTGTGCTGTTAGGAAAACGCTTGGAGAGTGCTCGCTTGAACCCATTTGCTTGGTGGGATCGTTATGGGAGCTTCTGCATTCTACGTCAATCCGTAGCTTGGCTGTCGCTTGGCTGGCTGAAATGCTCGGTGGTTTTGGACTTTGATGGTTGACGGAATGGCGGCATTTGCGCGATCAAATTCCACCACACAAGTAGTCGCTAAGCTAAACGTGAAAATGACCATGGATTCTTCACCACCCTTCATATTTCAACGCGGTTTGTTGGTAACAACGCATAGCTACAAACTAACTTTCCCCTTCCCTCCTCCGGTGCTCCGCGCTGTGCCCTTTCCTCAGCGGTGACCGCTGATCAGCCGAGGACACCCCGCCTGCCTGGCGGCGGTGGCTCGCGCTGCGGGGCAGGGGCGGCGCCAGGACAGCCGACACTGGATGCTGCCGCTCGATCGATACGCCGTGACACGGTTTGGTCTCGGTGGCAATCAGCTGGTGCGGTCCGCCCGGCGGGGATGGCCGTAATTCAATTTTGATATTTTGTGTTTATTTGTTGTTTTTGCTCGTTGCACGCTAATTTCGTTTGACGTTTTGATGAGCGTTAAATCTAGTTATGTTAAGGTTATTGACACTGAAAATAATGTGGGAACAAATGCTAATTATGGGAACTTGATAGCGCTGCCCAGCAGCCAGCCTGGTTAGACATCTAGCGGCGATATTTAAAACTAAAGGTACGTTCTGCTGTCACCGTTCGCTATTGGCGCTGAACTATGTAGCTGGTGGCTAGTGACACCTGGTGACGCCCATAGTAAATAGTGACACCGGATCCAACCCCGGACGGAAGGCTCGTATCAGGGTATATTGAGTGAACTCGTATTACCCGAGATTGCTCGGCATTACGGACTTCGTAATTCGTATTTCGAATCATCCAACACTGTAAGACCTCATATAACCGCATGACCGTTACCGTACATTGCAGGCAGAGACGTCAATCAGCTTCAGCTTTTACTGCGCAAGAATATGAGCCAGCTGGATTTTCATTTCTTCTCGCTTCTGAGACTGGTGAGTGTTTGTGTGACATCTACCTTTTGAGTTTACGATGAATTAAATCGTGATTATAATTTCTAGGCAGCCGAATGATGTTTTTGCGTTCACAATATGCATCATTTACTAATACTAGCGTCACTTGCAGTGTTATGTTCTATCAGTGTGGCCTGTGCTGACGGCTGCCGCATTCTGGTAGGTAGTGGTTTAGCGTGAAGTTTGAAGAAAAATGACTTATATGATGGTGACGGTGTTATAACCCGCGCCCCGCTATGGGGGGGGGGGGGGGCAGAATCTGCCCCCCTCCCGTTTTTCGCCAATAACTTCTAAACGCGTTACGCCAGTGACGTCAAACTTTCAGTACTTTATCATACATCAATTTAAGACGTTTCTTGAAAATTGGAGCGAAATCCGTCGGAATTTTTTTGAGAAAAAGACGTTTAAGTGACGTCATGTACGCCATTTTGGCCACAAAAACGGCAAAATTTCAAACGCCGCTAACATCTTCATTTTTAAAGGAATCAAGACGTATAAAAAGGTTATACGTGATTCTACTTTGTCTTTCAAATGGCTATCTCGTTTTTTTTTTTTGAAAATTTTGGATTTTGGCCCACTTTTTAAAAAAAACTGACTTTTTTGGGAAAATAATTATAAAATCCAAAATTTTTAGTGTATCCAAAAAACCGGAATATTTGTCAGAGTCTATGTGCACCTACATACCAATTTTCATAAGAATCGGTTATAAAATGTGGGAGTTATTCAAAATTTTATGACGTCACGACATACATTTTTTTAAAGAATTTTTGAAAGTTCTAGACCTCGTACGCAAACAAAAATAGCACCGTTCGACTTGCCGTGAAAAACGGCATCAGATAGACACCTTTTTAGGCCTTAACAACCATTTTCAAAATTTGACCTCACTTGACCTGACCTTGACCTGACCTCGATCTGAAATTCATCCATATTATTTATTGAGTGTGCCTATTGAATTCTATGAATAAAATGACCCATAAAACATGTGTCGCACATGCCCTTTTCTATATTTTGTTTTTGGTGACCTGACCTGACCTGACCTTGACCTTGACCTTTGAATGATATTCTATGCAACGAATATTGTCTTGGTAGCCTAAGAACACGTTTTGGGCAATCAGTCTCAGTCCATTCTTCGGCAACTACGGTGCAAGGCCGATACTGTAGAAACTTGCATTTTGTACCCTTGACCTGACCTTGACCTAACCTCTGGCTCTGATCTACTTAAGCAAAAAAATGGGCTCTTAAGATCCGCCTTGTTGAGAGCTTTCGATTGCCGTTTTCCCGTCTTTCTAGTCTTTCTACGACCTTCGGTTCGGAAGTTAGACAGGGGGGGGGGGCAGAATCTGACCCCCCCCCCCCCCTCCTCCCCCATGAGATAGTCCCCTGGCCCTTGCCATCCCCATGTAGCATGTTCGACTTTCTATGCCTACACTGTAAAGAAATCATAACACGTTTCGTGTTTATACGTCAAACGCTGTGAGCGGACCTCACCCATGAATTGCATCTGCCGTTCATTTGCAATGTTTGGGTACGGGCCAGGTTACCGTCTGCTCGTCGTCGTTAATAGTTACCCGGTGATTGGGGTGCGGACTGCGGAACGTAACGTAAAGATAAACACGGCTGACTCTTGGGCTGACTCACGAGTCACGAAACTGATTCACCGGGTCCGACTGCGTGATTAAAAGCTGGCAGTGCATGGAATCGTCGGGAAACTCGAAACTGACGACACCCCACTGGTGCGTGGACTGCGTGAAAGGTCAAGAGACGGTGTGGTAAGTGCCTTCGAACTATAAGTGTCATTTTGATTTCTTAGACAAAACGAACTTCCGTCCCTCATGGCGGAAGTTCGCCCATGAGGAACTTCCAAAACTTTCAAACATGAGGAAATTATAATTCAATTCTGAATTATAATCCTCGATGAAACGTAACCTAGGCAGGAGGCGAACCGTGGACCTAAATCATACAAGAAATATGACTGGGATTTGGAAAGACACTGACTGAGTTGTTTTATCCTCTTCTGTTGAGGATGGGGTGTAAGACGTTTCAAGCCCTTCCTTTTGCTTTCTGAAATATTTAGATACACGTGCCGCCCTTTTAATTGAGTCATGAGCACTAAGCAACAAGGGTTCCATTATAGACGTTATTACAGTGACCCCTATCTTTATTTAAGTTTCGCTTACAGCAATGATCAAACTAAACCCTACGATAACGTATGAACCTTAACTTTCTATTTAAATTCACCGTTTGCCGTTGTTTGTTTGATGGATACCTACTGACGGAGCAGAGGGGCAACAGCTGCCGTATTTACAACGTCCGCTGTTTGGTCGATGCGCTCGCCACCTGCCTGAAGTTCACGGGATCACCGTATACGTCTGTTTGGTCGATCGTATGTGATAATGTCGGCTTGTTTATTGTAGCTCCGGTGGGTGTGCAAGCCGTGGGGTTCTACTCCTCTGTTGATTGGTGTTGTTGATTTGACTATCGGCCTATATACTTGGTGGTCTTGCACCGTTCACTTCATCATAGTCCCTGTTGCCCGTTTATTTTACGCTACACATAGGCTTAACGATAAATTGGTGAGGGAAGTTATGATAACCCTTACTACAACAATGAATCCCCGAAAACATTTTACTCCTAGGGGAAAGTGGGGTAAGACGGGCACCTTAACCTTGGAGCCATTTTTCGGCCGGTTAGAAACATCATAGAAACGGGAAACTGGGTGAAAACCTTTTTTAGACATTTTACTTCCATTTGCCAGAAGATGAGACTTACCTAGACCTGATTCAACAAATAAACTGCAGTTATTTTTGCAAAACCTTGCAAAAACCCGTCTTACTCCACCCCATGGGGTAAGACGGTCACATGACTAGGGCAAGACGGCCAGTTTCTTTCACCGACCAGCACAGCTCGCAACAAATGCCCGAGATTAGCCGCATTGATACAGTCGCTCGTTGGTCTCAAGTGCTTCGGAAATGGCAGTGTACGAGATTCGTGCAGGAGGCGTATGCTCGTATATAGGCCCTAGTTCAGAAGCCATGTAAAACCGTTTTTCACTTTCATTATTCGAGAATAAACTGTGTCGAAGGAATATTGCTAACATGTAACATGTCTGTAAGGATCGGAATGAACATATTCTAATTACAAATGTTTCTTTTTTTCCTACAGCAACAAAAATATTTTCACCATTACAGACTCATTGGATTCATAGTTGCCCGTCTTACCCCAAACTCAATGTCAGAAGTTCAGCACGATTTTTCTCTGCTCTGTAGACAATTTGATGCAGACAAAGCAAATCCGGGGTAAATGAACACTGGTGGCTTATGAGTGTACCTAACCACAAGTGATTGCGAGTTTTTAAGTCTATAGTGTTGCACACAAAAGCTTGCACAATACATTATGGATGTTTCCAATGAAATGAGTGTTTTAAAGCAGGGATGCGGAGCCGGAGCCGGAGTCGGAGCCGGAGCCGGCATATTTTGCCCGGAGCCGGAGCCGGAGCCGGAGCCGTGAAACAATATAGCCCGGAGCCGGAGCCGGAGCCGGAGCCGCCAAAAAGGGGGCGACTCCGGCTCCTTTTTATTTTTTGAAGAGGAAAAAAAATAATTGACCTATGTAGTTCGGTTTGACTGTAAAAGGCAGTAAAACATATGGTACTATTGTTCTCAAGATAAGGGCCCAGGCGACCTGTAGTTTTGATGCGGTGAATACCCTCAACCTCGCCACAACTCGAGTGGGGGTGGCGCTGGCTGGTAGGAGAGGTGCACTCGGCCCGAGCTGTGGCGAGGGTAAGGGTATTCACCGCATCAAAACTACAGGTCGCCTGGGCCCTTATCTTGAGACCAATAGTACGTCATGGCCCATGGGCCATCAAGTGAATGAAAAAAGCCGAATATCCCCAGCATCCCACAGTACGCAATCAACTTCCTGTCTGCTCCTCCCCCCCCCCCCCCCCCCATGTCTACTGCATCCCCAGAACATGAGGACCGGTCATCAGGTGACGGCCATTGTTTTGAAGCCAGTGCAGTGGACTGCGACTCCCAAGTCCCAACACCGTCTCTTCCCCCCCCCCCCCACCCTACCCCCCCCCCCACCCCCCAATGCAGCCGAGACGGGTGTCAGCTTACGATGGTTCAGTGAACTCCGATTCTCGGCGACTGCGTTTCCAATGTCCTTTCCAATGCTTTCTAGTCCTTTGTTCTGCCAGTTCTCTCCGAGGTGCGTTTGCGCGGGGACGCGGTGAGCCGGTCATGGCAAAGAGTAACGCGGCCGTATAGTCATAACATTTCGCCACGTGCTTATATACCCTGTTCGCTGATTGCATGTGCTGTTGAGAAAATAGCCTTAGTTGTTAGTTGTTATGCAAATACAGAAGCTACGTGTACCAATCCAATTTTTCTTCCACCCGTATTTAATTGATTGCATAGGAGATGTACTGAGTCGGAGCCGGAGCCGCCGGAGCCGGAGCCGCCGGAGCCGGACCATTTTACTCGGAGCCGGAGCCGGAGCCGGAGCCGCCATAACATTTAACCCGGAGCCGGAGCCGGAGCCGGAGCCGATTTTTTTCTCCGGAGCCGGAGCCGGAGCCGGAGCCGTCTGAAATTTCCACGGCTCCGCATCCCTGTTTTAAAGAAATCAAAATAAAAGATTATCGACTGAACACAAATTCGCCAGACTTCAATGGTGGTGTGTAGTGGGAAAGGCAATTCTGGTCCTAATTTTTCTCGCTCGTAGCGCTATTGGTTTGGTCTGCAGAAGGGGTGCCCGTCTTACCTACCCTGACCGTCTTACCCCACTTTCCCCTACGTAGCTAATAGGCTGGGGTATCTGTCTTACTGGCGATCATATTTCTTGGGGTCTTTTATTGTGGCGAATAAATGATTAAGTCATTATCGACAACTTCTTAAATTAAGGTATATTTCTCCACCCCCCCCCTAAAAAAGTCTAACTGGATATCACATATCACTCAACGCTCAGCCTGACGTAGGTTAGACACAATACGGTAATATCCCTATAACTGATCCACTGTTACAGGTAATTCTCAGCGACTGTATTAGCCGGCTCCAACCGACACTGGGGCCGTTATATTGCGTGTTCGCCTGTCGTGCCTGTAATTGTGGCGTCCCGTATCGGCCATCGTGGCGGTAGGCGCCTTCGACGGCAGCTATTACCTTAATCAAGTTACAAAATGGAAACGGGGCCGATAGGGTCAATTATTAGGTTAGGCCTGCTGCCTACCGACGCGCGACTGGTGGAAATTAAAACGCAACGGACCCAGAATTCCGGAGAAAAAAAATAACTGAAGACTCATTTAACCCCGTAATGGACATAATTAGACCCTCCATAAAAAAGTAGCATGAGTACCTACTGATATGTTTCTCACTGTGCATTGAGCAGCGGACAAGCTAGATATGAGCGGTGTGAGCTGCGAGGATCCCGACATGGTCCGGATCTTATCTCCCCGTAGGGAACCCATTCCTCGGCAACCGATAAGAAAGGGGAGGTATATTGCAGGAAGGGGGCAGTGGTAGGGGCGTTTTGCCATGCTCGTGCTCCTGACCGGGCGGCCGTGTCCGCCGTCCGGTCTGCCGGCGGGCGGCAGCTGCGGCCGCGGCATCCGTCCGTGACGGATACCAGCATACCAGTCATCGAACAAACACGGGTCCCCCGCTGACGCCCGCTGGCGTCCGTCCCACACGTAACCCCGGGGACAGTCACCGCTGCATGGCTCCCAGCGACGGAGAGAGGAAGAGGGAGAGAGAGAGAGAGAGAGAGAGGGAGAGAGAGAGAGAAAGAGAGAGAGAGCGCGCAGGAGAGCAAAGAGCATCTGCGACTGATGGGACGACATAGGTACTACCGATATGTGGTAGGCAGAGGTACAGTCCACAGCAGAAGTAATGTGGGGTTTCAGTCATGGGTATGTTCTGCTTCTGAAGCTTAGGAACGATTAGCCAGACTACAATGAAACTTTGAATGTATACATTAATGTATACATACACACGATACATATAAGCTATAGCTTATATGTATCGTCACCCTTGCAGCTGCAACTTTAGCTATTGACATCTTCTTTTCGATCACTCCGCATTAAATAATCGCCAGTCAAAGCCAACCGTCGAGATTGGTAAAAGTAACCCTATGTTACTTTAGCGGTGGGCTGTACTTACATACATACCTACAGGCAGCATACGGTGGGGCTTTGGCTTTTTGTTTTGTTTGTTTTGTTGGGTTAGGCCCTTTCGGTCGACAAGACCATTGCAGAGCCGGAAGGATGATAGGAATTAGGGGGAGACATTGGTCTGGGCAGGCACCCTAGTGAGTCGCCGGGGCTGAGCCCGTCCAGAGGACAGGCCACCCAGACCCAAGGCACTCACTGCACCCGGCTACGGGGTGCGCTCCCTCAGGAGCAGCGGGCTTTGGCTGGTGACCGCGTGGACTGAAGGGATATAAGTTGCTCATGAGATCGAGTAACGATATTGCAGCTAAAAATTAAAATTTTGATAGGTTTATGCATGAAGGCTCATAAAAGAAAACCTTTGATATGTGCACACGATCTCATTATTTCCCGACATAATTCACAATGAGCATTGTTGCACCATATTCGATCAGATCACAGAAGACGAATCGATTGTTTCCGCCGACCCGGCCCGCCGCAATAGAAATTTAGTATCGTGCTCGGCAGTGCGGTGCAGGATGAGTGCGTTCTTTTTCAGCCGTTCATGGTCGCCCAATTCGCTGAAGAATATCTGCGGTCGACAGCCAAAGAGAAACTGCTTCGGTGCACGCGCTAGTATCAGACCGCGGCCATTCCGCGGCTCTCGGAGTCGGACTCGTGGCTATTTGGTAAAACACAGGACCTTACCTTCAGCTGACGTATGAACTTCTATGGAGAGAGAGTGTAAGACCTGAAAACTGTTGTCAAAATGAGAGGAAGTCGGAGGAGAGAGAGGGAGAGAGAGAGAGAGAGAGAGAGAGAGAGAGGGAGAAAGAGAGTTCAAATTATATTAAAAAAAGAAAAAGCTAATGGCAACGACTCTCACTGTTTGTTCCCATGACTGCGCCACCTGTCACCAGGCTCCACCGATGTTTATCGATAAATCACGCCGCTATGATATATGCAGCGGAGTTGGTCCCGTCACGCCCTGCTCCGGCAGACACCGTGACGCGTCCGTCACGTCACTTTCCCGTTAGGTGATGCACATCGTCACATATCGATGTAACAAATCTAGTGCCAGTGACAGGCCGTCCGGAATCTGTGGCACATGAAATAGCTATCGGTGCCCTGTTGTCGGTGTCTGGCGCTGGAAATGAGGGCCGATGGCTGACGCCCAATACAAAGGAGTATAGAATGATTATATATTGTTTTTTTTTTCTTAGGCTTAGAAGAATGAGTGAGTGAATGAGGAAGAGTGAAAAGAATGCCATGTACAACAGCAATAGTTAGCTGTAGGACATTTTGAAGATATTGATTGGCCTGTCTGTAAGCCGCTAACTAAATATTGATACAAATAAAAGCTTCATACAAAGCAAACATCGGTAGGTTCTATCCAGTCTTCCTTTATCACACGGTTAACAGCGGTCATTATAAATCGCGGTCCGCTATTAACCCATTCAGCCCTTTCGCAGCTCATCAGCGAGATATGAATTATCGTCACGGTCCAAACTGATATCCTGACACCATTTGGACTCTGAAATTGATCCAGCAGCACCGGTCCCACCTGGCACCAAAAGGACTGCCTTATCCGACCAGTACCATAGGAACTGTCTGTCGACCGTCCCGGTCTGTAGGTAACCGCAGGTTGTTTGAAATAGACAAACACTATTCGTTAGAATTAGTGTTTTTCTATTGAAAAACAACCGGAGCAGTCCTTCACCGGGCTATGTTTTCCATACTTGGCATACCTATGTAGAACCATGACGGCGATTCGTCTCAAACGATAACGACTGACAGAACCCACACTCGTCATGCCCTCATTGGTATTTATTTGTCACGACTCATATAGAAACGGTTTGCGGGCATATTATATACAGAAATACAATACCGGCGGCAATGTTTCCGGCGATGCTCCGAACGGGACGGCGATGCATTAGAAGCATTAACCGCTTTCATGACGGGCTACCCGGCGAGTGCACCTAATTTGACCAAATCTGCACCTAATCTCTTTTACAGCAAATATCTTTATTTTATGAATTTATTTCAGTGTTTTAATCGATGATGCTCTCTGATAATATGACAAAGCATGCATAAAGCAATTAGTACAACCCTAGCTGATAGCTACTAAGAGACACACTGAACCTAATTTGACCAAATCTGCACCTAATCTGCACCAGATGTGCACCAAATGTGTACCAGATGGCCGTCGTGAAATGCGTTCAGCGTTGTCTTGACTTGGGAGAGTTTGATGGGATGGATTAAAACACGCATTTTTTATTCATACATTAGCATGACATTTCTGCAGTGAATTCACTGAAATAGGTATGTCCATCTCGTTGGCGTATTAAGTGCGAAATTCGGTTAGATTTCAGAGATGTATGACTCACAGGCCACAGCTCATCCGAATGTCTGTGGCGGTGCCTTGAATAAGGTTTTTGTGGTCTTACTAAGCCACTTGGACCGCTAATTTTCATTACCTGTAATGGTCAATGTATGGGACCCTTTATCACATTTCCTTATAAACCATTCGTGTGAATACGAACGCTAACAGTGTTTACAACGGCTGGTTTCCGCGAATCCCAAGGTGACTATTTTTCTAGTGATCTCATGCAGTGAAGTCACGGTCCCACAATGGTGCTTTAGACGCGGTATTACCCTATCACTCTTGTCCTGCCTGAACCAGCCTGACTGCTCCGCTGCTCGAAAGTAATTCTGCTCCTGGCAGAATTACTTTCGAGGTCTTAATTCAGGTGATTTCGGTTCTGTTGATCAGAATAGATTAACAGATATGTAGACGGTGCATATCATAGTTGAAAGTTTCAACTTTATTTCAGATGTAAAACCTCTCGATTCCGTAAGTAGTTGATAGTGCACGATACTCTTATAATTGCTGTATTTTTTATTTCTTCACGTTGCTGTATAGCTACTTATCGTTCAATTTTGTAATGTATGGTTTGCAAGCGCCTGGCCTCTCACGTTTCAAACTTTTATCATGCGCAGTGGCCCAACGGGATAAATATAAAAAGCCTCAAATGAATAGGTCAAATCAGCAAGCTATCGTGGTATGTTCGTCATTATCGCGATTCACAAGGACATTTTCCTTCCCATGCCAATACAACGAGCGTCTGACCTTCCACTTACCACATGCCAATTCCTGCAATTGATCCTCGCACCTCAATCACTGAAGCCATTCGCCTTTTATCCTCCGGAGCAGCCTGCCTATATGCATCCTTTGTTGGGCTTCCTTGTTCCAGGCTAATAGTCATCCCTTCCATGTGTTCGGTACGGACAGCTCTTATAGGAACAAAACTGTGCGGGATGACGATTTGAGTCGCTGAGTGGTCTGTCCCACCGGGCACTCTCATTGCTGTGCGGACGCAGCCACTGTGGTACTTACATACTCGTACATCAATAGATGGTTGAATGAGCCAAATGTCTCCCCTCATTCCCTCATCTCCCGTTTTGATATTGTCTACAATTACATCAATAAACCAGTATAACGCCTTTTGAGGCGAGTAACGGAGCGAGCGAGAGGGTGAGCCTTGCACGTGCGAAATTTCGAGGGGATACCTCCAACTGACTTGTGCACGGCACCCTACTAACCGGTCTCTAGCGATGTGCCAAATTTGAGCACAATCGGCCCAGCCGTTCTCGATATCTGGAAGCGGCACCCTGCACGTGCGCACGTGCAAAATGGGTCCCAACTGACTTGTGCACGGCACCCTACTAACTGGTCCCTAACCGTGTACCAAATTTGAGCGCAATCGGTCCAGCCGTTCTCGAGATCTGGAAACGACCCCTGCACGTGCGCACGTGCAGCAGCACCCCAACTCTGGCACATGGGTATGCAGTGCCTAGTGGGTGCCTACCTGCATGCCAACTTTCAGCGCAATCGGCCAAGTAGTTACCGAGATATTGCAACAATTACAAAAGTGACACCTCTTCGTTTTGCACGTGGCACGTGCATAAGGGGTCACCCACATGCATCGGGAATAGTCCAATACTTGGTAGAAGGAATGAAGCTACCCTACAAAAATTACCGCGTGTAAATCGGTCAAGTGGTTGCTGAGATATAAGCCTCGCAAAAGCGTGACCACGGCCGGCCGGCCGGCCGGCCGCTCATACTCAGAAATTTCCGTTAATCTAAGGAAAGACTACGCTCGCTTCGCTCGCTCCGTAATCAACATGGTCGGAAATCAACATGGTCGGATTACCGTTGTGAATACCTAAATGATGAAAAGACCGATAGCCGGGGTGCTGCCAGTGTATTGACAATGTCATCTCGACAGGGAATGTGCAACGTGTTCCTCGCGCGGCGATGGGCCTGAGCAGCATCCTAAGCCGCCCCGGCACAACTGCGGTGCAAAAGCTGAAAAATCTCCACACGTCACCTACCCGACGATGTAGAGTAAGTACATGAATCGTCACAGCTCGCTCTGTAGCGCTTTGTGGCTGTCGTACGAGTATATCAGACACTGAAAAGGAACATTTCGATCGTGCTACAGACGTATGGATAAGCGATTCGGTTTTCGTCTGATGTCAATTCGCATTTCGCAATACGTCTCAGTCAAGACACAAGCTTCAAAAGGTACGTCCATGGGTGGAATGGTATTCGCCAAGAATCACCGGCACCCCTAGGCACGGTGATTCGATAGCTGAAGCCAATTCGGGCGGCATGTTCTTTCGTCGTCATGTGGATCGTCACTTGGGCTGGACACCAGATACTGGTGGTCTCACCAGGCTGTTCCTGGTAGAGTCACGAGCTGACTAGTACTCCTCATCCTCTCCCTCGCCCTCCACGGAGTCGACTCCAACCTCCTCGTAATCCTTCTCCAGCGCGGCCAGATCCTCGCGCGCCTCGGAGAACTCGCCCTCCTCCATGCCCTCGCCGACGTACCAGTGCACGAAGGCGCGCTTGGCGTACATCAGGTCGAACTTGTGGTCCAGGCGCGCCCAGGCCTCGGCGATGGCGGTGGTGTTGGACAGCATGCAGACGGCACGCTGCACCTTGGCCAGGTCGCCGCCGGGCACCACGGTCGGTGGCTGGTAGTTGATGCCGACCTTGAAGCCGGTCGGACACCAGTCGACGAACTGGATGGTCCTCTTGGTCTTGATGGCCGCGATGGCGGCGTTGACGTCCTTGGGCACGACATCACCGCGGTACAGCATGCAGCAGGCCATGTACTTGCCGTGGCGCGGGTCGCACTTGACCATCTGGTTGGCCGGCTCGAAGCAGGCGTTGGTGATCTCAGCGACTGAGAGCTGCTCGTGGTAGGCCTTCTCGGCGGAGATGACCGGAGCATACGTGGCAAGAGGGAAGTGGATGCGCGGGTACGGCACCAGGTTCGTCTGGAACTCGGTCAGGTCCACGTTCAGGGCGCCGTCGAAGCGCAGCGAGGCCGTGATGGAGGAGACGATCTGGCCGATCAGGCGGTTCAGATTGGTGTACGTCGGGCGCTCGATGTCCAGGTTGCGGCGGCAGATGTCGTAGATGGCCTCGTTGTCGACCATGAAGGCGCAGTCCGAGTGCTCCAGGGTGGTGTGGGTAGTCAGGATGGAGTTGTACGGCTCCACCACTGCCGTGGCCACCTGCGGAGCCGGGTAGATGGCGAACTCCAGCTTCGACTTCTTGCCGTAGTCGACGCTGAGACGCTCCATCAGCAGCGAGGTGAAGCCGGAGCCGGTGCCGCCGCCGAACGAGTGGAAGATCAGGAAACCCTGCAGACCTGGAAACAAAACGAAATGTTGTAAGTTCACTTTGTTGCTACTCTTGACACGCCTTACACACACCAAGAGGTGTTAAGCACTTCGGATCATCACCAATGTCTCCTGCTAGTCAACTTTGGTGTATGTTAAAGTCAACGTCAACTTCAAACATCCTCATCTGGCGAGAAGCTCACAATCCTCTCCTCCGTCAGAAACCCTAACCTGTGCACTGGTCGGCCAGCTTCCTGATCCTGTCCAGCACGATGTCGACAATCTCCTTGCCGATGGTGTAGTGGCCGCGGGCGTAGTTGTTAGCCGCGTCCTCCTTTCCGGTGATGAGCTGCTCAGGGTGGAAGAGCTGGCGGTAGGTGCCCGTGCGCACCTCATCTGAGGGATACGGGTAGACAGTGGTCAGAAGAACGTGATTACAGTGCACAAAGTCTGGTGTGAAGATGGCCCATTGAAGTAAGAAGGTAGGTCACATAATTCTGCTCACCTTATTCACGGAAGAAAGCGAAACTCAACTCGAATAATTATTTGAACATAGATCATCACCTAGTACCTACCGACCACGCTGGGCTCCAGGTCGACAAACACGGCTCGTGGCACATGCTTGCCGGCGCCGGTCTCTGCGAAGAAGGTGTTGAAGCTGTCGTCGCCGCCTCCGATGGTTTTGTCAGAGGGCATCTGGCCGTCGGGCTGGATGCCGTGCTCGAGGCAGTAGAGCTCCCAGCAGGCGTTGCCCATCTGGCAACCAGCCTGGCCGAGGTGGACCGAGATACATTCCCGCTGTGGACGAGAAAACATAGTGTCACGTTAGGAGAAAATAGCTTTGATCCGAACGGTTATGACGGAGTATTATTCCGCTGTGTGCCTCTTCACTGCTTTTTTATTGCGTGAGATAAGTATGCTTTTTAATAACTTTGAATCCATTGCTATTGAAATGACGAGGATATGATGACGTGTGAACGGTTTCCTTTCGGCACAGGACGGATTTCTATTGAAGCCGGTTATATTACAGGTTCGATAGATAGAGTCCGCGTGCCAGCTACAGATCTATTTTTGAAGGGGATTAACCTCTCTGCATGCTGTCGGTGAGCCAACTCCCAGTGCAAGTAAATATTTTAAACGTCATAAATCCTTTTTTAAAACAGGGGATGCCTTAGTTTCAGCATGCTAGCAATTAAGCTCTACAGCCACTCTTTGTTGTTTGAAAAAGAGCACGCAATGTGATACTTAGGAACTGGTGGCAGATAATACCTTATCATGCCAAATATGACTCGATGGCAGTAAAACAGCAGCATGATCTGATTAAAAGGTTATCAGGTAAAAAAAATGAGAAGATAAAAGGTTTCAGTTAAATGTCAATATTGTCTTTTTTCCTACTGATACCTTTTCCCATGTCGTCCCGCTGTATGGTGACGGGTCCCGTGGCGGTTTAGTATTGATCGTGCCGCACTGAGACGCCCGACTGGGTAATCAATGTAGCCCGGACACCGGGCGTGGTCCGGCCGGCGGGCGAAACGGTCCGGCCACGGTCAGACGCGGCTGACCGGGGCTCAGAGGTCACTCAGAGAGCTGCATAAGAGGGGTGACTGGAAGGTCATGCGGCTGAGAGGGGCCTGGGAGGTCAGACGGCTGGGAGGAGGCTGGGGTTCCCGGCTTGGCTGGAAGAAAGGCCAGAAAATGGCCGCTGGAAATTGGAGTTCAGACATTTCGAAACTAAAATCTGTTGAAGGGGTCAAGGGCATGAAAATTGCCCTTGAAGTATAAAGCGGCTTCGGATTCGATTGAGTCAACAGCGCTACGTTAAAATAACAGGAAAAATTGTTATCCGGTGAGCCTAACTTATCATGATTCAGCTGTAGTTGCCAGGGGCTCAAGGTGGTCAAGGCGAATAGTGCCAGCCGCCTCATATAAGGACATAATACTGCGAGCTGTATGTGAGCAGAATCAGAGGACAGGGAAGCCAAACAAGATGACGGCGATCTCACTTCTCAGCATACCAGGAACAAGAAGTGCCAAAACAGGACAGGACGGCATCTTCAGTATTCCAGCAGCAGCTGAGGTGCCAAAACAGAGGAGCATATCCACTTGATAACGGTTCCTCAAAAGGTTGGCCGCACTTATCGGTAGGCCACTGTTTGTTCCCATACGGCTATCGTGAACGAGGATGTTTACCACAGCGCTACTGGATAAGACATTTGAACAATAAAAGGACAGGGTCGGCGATTGATCGATCGGGTAACGGTAGATCGTCGCTCCACATCAGTTCGTTTATCTTGAAAAATAAGTGGTACAAGGCTTACTTCCAAAAGAAATAGCAATTGTTTTGACATCAACGTCAGTTTTCCTTTGAATTATGGGCATAAAACTTTTTCGAACTGTTATGGTATAGCGTCAGCAAGCTTGCGACCAATCACCATAAACCGTGACAGAAAGTGCATATATCCAAACTGTATTACAAAACTCTGCCGCACTCAAGTCCAGCCCATTCTATCGAGCCTGCCACGCTCTCCATTATCTCCATCCCTCTCCTTCCCCCCTCCCTCCCTCTCCCCCTCTGTGGCGTCCGGTGGCGGACGGATCCAGCTGGAGGTGGGAGGGGGGAGGGAGGGAGGGACAGACTGCAGACGGCCGGTCGGTCGGCACCTGCCCCCCCCCCCCCCCGCTGCTGCCGCCGCCCTTCCTCTGTGGCCGGCTGGGCACCTGGCGTCCGCGGCTGCCCCGTGCCTGCCCGTGTCCGCACAGTGTCCGCGCCTATCACCCGCGCTGTGTCCGCTAGAACCATGATGTGCCCACCCCCGCCTGTCCAGCACCGCTTGCTTTTCAAACTGTCGTTTGAATTATTCGCTGCCTATTGCCATAGTTTGCTGACCACTCTCTTATTACCCTCCTCCTCTCCTGTCCTATCTTTGTTTTGGTCCGTTCGGATCCGATTAACCCTGGTTCGCTCAGTAGAGAATTACATCTGATTTAGATTCGCCACAGCGCGATCAACTATCATTCATCCATCCTACATAGGATAGATATTACGAAGTCGGTTGGATAAACTTCACCGGACACCGTAATTACGCGACATCAAATAATTCAGAAAACGAGGGCAGACTGGTCGAGCGTGCCAGGAAGTGAGCCGAAGCAGACTGGCGGGGGTAACATCACGAGTTCGGTCGGTAATTTTGTTATAGTGACAGGGCACTGGACAGGCACCAGTGGGTATCCGATCGCTCGCCGACCAGCTGACTGACGCCAATGCTGGAGGGATAGACGACGTTAGGGAAAGGCCTGCAGGGCTGGAGTGATCGGCTGGTCACAGACTGCCGTGGTGAAAAGGACCGCGAGTTCTAGTCAGCCAAAAATTGGTGCCGCTAGGAAGGGACTCTTCCTTTTCTATGTATAGCGTTGGAGAAAGGTACCGCTACCGCGGTAAGATACCGCTTCTGGCAGACTTACTCGTAAATAATTAACCATTTACGAGGTTATCTTGCAGCTGGAAGATTTGAATAGTTCAGCAAACGAATAGCTAGCTTGCAAACCCGTTTCTGTACCTGTCTGGGAGCCTGTCCCGTAGCTCAGTTGGTAGAGTATCGGACTCCCGGTAGTGAGAGCCCGGGTTCGAGACGCTCCGGCGCTCAATATTTGAGACTCCTAGTCCTGACGGGGATGGTCTGCGGTTGGTGGGAGCAGCCGCAGCCAGTTGAAGTCAGTTGAGTGGGACAGGCCGTGTCCGGCTTTGAAGGGCACGTTAGACTTTGGCATCTAAATTCTCCCGTTACCCGGAATGGCGCGATCGGACGGTAGGGGTCGGGGTCTACGCAACAAGCTCTGCTTAGCGTGGGCTTCGGATCTTGTCAATCCGTCCATTCAAACATTCGAACTAAATTTATAAAAAAAAGTCTGAAGTTGAAGTTACATGTCGTTAGTGTTAGAGAAGTTTGCAGCCATATTGTCCCTTTTCCAAACATCTTTAATCAACATCCGTGATCCGGCTCTTATCGGAATCGGGATTGATTTATATGTGGAATTGTATAAAATCGCTTCACTGATCCTACCCTTGTTCGAGCAACGTGGAATTTTTCATCTTTGGTGAATCCTCGAAGCGGCGAAATACTGGGGATACGCTTCTATGAGTCGATGCAGTCTCGTGCGTTGCGGGTCTGTATAAAGGCAGGGAGTATGGAGACTGCATTCCCCGGAGAGTTGGTCACTAGCACCAAGGTTGGGTGAAATTGAAGTAGGAGCGGCGAAAAAAAAAGGCGAAAAAAAAACGTCAGTGCCCTCATAAGTGAAAACACGATTAATAATGCCTTATTACGTGATCTTCCGCGAAAAAGATCACCAACAGTCTGATGATCATTTGCAGGGAAACCCATCCAAAGAAGTATGAGGGAAAAGAGGTTCTGCGACACCTGAGCGAGCGTCATTTCAGCGAACGACATTTGAGCGAAACATTTTCAGCGATTATCAATTTAAGCGATTGACTTTTTCAGCGATTGTCAAGTCGGCGAATTCAATCACAGCGATTATCAACGTAAGCGAGGACCAGAATCAGCGAAACCAGATTGAGCGAATATGTGGTGGCCAATGGGAGACCAATTGAGCGAATACAGTTACAGCGAAACCGAACGCGACGAAAGTCAATCATTTCTACTTTTCGGAAATTCTTGCCCTTTGAATACCCGTTTGGTTTGTCATGCTTCAAGCTGCGCGCGACAAAAAAAAATGTTTTAAAGCTTGAAAATCTGTTATCTTGTTCTAGTAAGCTTGTTGGAAACCTGAAACCACAAAAATATAAGGCCTCATTTCGCAACGTTTAATCATTGATCTTGCAACGTTTCGTTTTTAAATTTTTGTTTTATATCATACGTCATGATAACACCTAACAGTTTGTAATCCACCAGAGGTAAAGACAAAATTAAATACAATGGATTGGCTACCGTTCAGTAGCGGCGGAACACCTTCAATTTAGGGGGGCACCGCCGACTTTTGGTCTCATTCTCTCCATGCAACGCCCATAGGGCTAATGTTAAAATGCCAAAATCAAGGGGGCACGGTGCCCCGGTACCCCCTTCTTTCCGCCGCCTATGAGTAGGTACCGTCTGGACAAAACTTAATATAACTATTCTATTTGTTAAATTCTATAAAGAGCAGGGGGTGAAATTGAACCGTTGGAATTGTTTAGAAATGTAGCATTACATTTGGAGCTCAATGTCTGAGGTCTTTGGACGTGACATTCGCCATCCAGTTCCGGATAACCATGAGAAATTCCGGAAACATTCGCGCGTATACGCTCGCAAAAAAAAAAGAACGTTACAGGACGATGAAGTGTTTCGCTGAACTGGCAGTCGCTCAAATTGTAGTCGACGAAATAGATGTCGCTGAAACATAGCGTTCGCTAAAATTGATAATCGCTATATTTGATAATCGCTGAACTTGATAATCGCTGAATTGCCATTCGCTGAAAATGGTTCGCTCAAATGACGTTCGCTCAAATGACACTCGCTAAAGTCGCTCGCACCGGGGAAAAGACCGGGGGGGGGGGACGCACGTAACCCAAGGCAATCAAATCAGCCGAGCACGCTAAACCATCGGTGCAGTTTTGAATCCCCGTATCAGCGACCTCAGCGACTAACTGAGTCATCTGGCAGAGATGTGCGGTGTTGCCATGGAAACTGCAGTCGACAAAGGACGCGATCGATAATGCGTCCGATACTCGGCTGTGTTGTGCGGAGCAGCTGTGTTGCTATAGCTCTCTGCGGGAACGGAGCACAGCAGTTTCCATAGCAACATTCTAAGCTTGCGCAAACGCACGTTATTTGGCCCACGCGGCCTTACGCAAGGCTCTATGCCTTACGTGAGTCACACGAATGATATCTGATCCGTACTACATGATGTAAAGGAAATCAAGTGAAGACACCTTACCCTGTTCACACGCCTCAACAGGAAAGGACTGCTATTGTCTGCTCAAACTTCTATGTTAAGGATAAGCGTGACATTTTTATCTCATCTTTCAAGGAATAAATGTTGTCCGAATATCAAACGTCTTCGCCGCTATTAACGTGTTCTCTGGAGAACAATGACTATGCCACGGCGTTTACATAGTTTCGCAATGCACGATGCAAATGTATAATTTAAGTTCTTGAATTTCACAAGCATTGCCTTTGCCTTCAAAGACGGTGCCGATCTATCCGTTTATATGAGACAACCCCACGCTCTTTCGGGTTGCCTTTCCGCTGAGGCGACAAAGTGAAAGACGATAGATAAGGCGGAAAACAATGGCTGGTGGCGTCACGGGCAGTGCAGGGCGGAAACGGGTCGGTTATCCACGACTCTGGACAAAATCGGGGAGGAACCGCGGTGGGTGGCATACGGTGGGAGGTGGGAGGTGGGAGATTGGCGTTAGGGGGGGGGGGCGGCTGGTGACTGGGTTTAGATAGCTGCACAAATGTCATGATTGTTTGGTTAAATGCTTTTTAATAGGTATAATGAGAGGCAGTTGAATGTATAGGAACTCGTTCCAAAAATTTACAATCATACCGTTAACTTTTTTTATTAGACAGCTCCTTATCCGTTTGAGCGTAAGTGCGAACTTATATGCAGGCGCCGCGCTAAAAGCAGATGCCAGCCGTGAGTTCACACAGGTTTTCGTCGCTCCCATCGGAGTTTGGACCACTGTGCGGCAACGCTGCTCGGAGGCATCCCACGGCTTACATCCTAAGGGAACCACCTCCGACAATTTCCGGCACTTCTGCCCCTCAATTGCACGGGAAACAGCAGACCGACGCTGCACAGTCTGTCTGCACGGGCCTCACAATGTGGGAAAACGGGAGCTACGGAGGATGGCGGAATGACAGTGGCGCGTGTTTGCAGCAGTGCGCTAGGTTTGCAGCTCTGACCAAGCTCTGACCTTTTCTCTCACCGGTAAGTACGCACAGAAAAATATTGACACCGTTAGCGGTGTAATTGCACAGTACGTATCTGAGCACTTGAGGAAAGTTAATTTAGTCCCTTCCCCGCTTAAATTACTCGCGCTTCTAAATGAACACCAGGAAGAAGGTAATAGAACACTGTTAGGAGGGTTGGGTGTTTTGCTACATGTAGTAAAACACCCAACCCTCCTAACAGTGTTATATTACCTTCTTCCTGGTGTTCATTTAGAAGCGCGAGTAATTTAAGCGGGGAAGGGACTAAATTAACTTTCCTCAAGTGCTCAGATATGTACTGTGCAATTACACCGCTAACGGTGTCAATATTTTTTCTGTGTGTATGATGAACATAATCGGGAGAGTTAACAATAGAGTCGTGGTTTATTTTTAGGTGGATTGAGGCCAAAGTTGGCAATTATAAGTTGCTATGTATAATTGCAACCCTATCAGAAAAACGTGAGTTTTAACCCACAATATCCAAACTCCGTGAAAAACAAGGAACGAATTCTAACGGCCTTCTCGTTCCGTACTACACATTATCTGACATGACCCCTCTGATCTACCTCTGGTCAGCCCGCCGACGCCGTGGGTCGTTGATCGACTACCCTTCACGGCCCGGCCGCTCACGGCAGACGTCACGGTGTTGGCGCCTATTTGTGACGCCGTGACGGTCGTGACGGTAGCCCCGTTATTGGTGTCACCGTGACGGAGGGACGGAGCAAAAGAGTGGAGAAAGAGGAAGGGGAAAGAAGGAGGGTGGGAAGGGGAGAGAAGAAAGAAGGGGTCCAGGAGGGCGATTGCACCATGTGCATGCCGCAAACATTGCCAAATTCAGCGTCAACATTCGGTCACAGTCTCGGGCTCCGTGTACTCATGAATTTTAAGTCCACATTTATTCCATGTCATTCCCGAATCGCAGTCAAATGAGACTGCACTTGGATCGATACCCCAAAAAGCGGTTGCAGGCTGCAGAGGCCGTACCCAAAAGTCATATAGTCACGTCCGTCTGCGCTAGGGTTACCGAGTCCGCATTATGTTCGCAGTTCCCAGGAGGAACTGGCGTGAGAATCAGATAACCTCAAATGTGTCCTAGAGCCGCAGGAAGACGGTTAGTTACCAACCGGATAGAGATGGCTGGGAAGCTATCAGGTTATCAAGTGTGAAGCTGCTTCCCAGGACGATATCATTTCATACGGTCGGATCAACTGTCAAGCAAGAAATTAGTCTTTGCTTTTGTTGTGCTATATAAACTTGAATGCTACATGCAACTGATTGCAAAAACACATGTATATCTTAAAATAAGAAACTGTTGCATGAGTGAAAATGTTTCCGCTAAACAAGTGGAAATGTCATATATTTAACGACCATACATCAAGCTTGTACCAGATTAATATTACAACTTCCAGAACGTCAGCAACAACAACAACGGCTTTTCTGCTGTTACGTGTCAGTTAGAGATGTCAATCGGATACCAACTTTTTGGTATACCGATACCAAACCGATACCAACTTGGTATTTGGTATTTCAAGGCTAATGCATTTGGTATTTTGTTGGTATTGTGAATCGTCGCTAACGTAAAAGAGGCTGTGAGTTCGGTAAAAAGTTGGTATTTCCCTCAGTTTCTGAAGTTGGTTTGGTTTTGGTATTTTCCTATGCTGATTGTTGGTATTTGGTTTGGTATCGGTATCACGATTTTCTGTAACTGACATCACTAGTGTCAGTACTTAGGTATGTATACTCATTCCACTTTCAAGTTTCTGTTCGTTCCAACTTTCTCTAAACCATCTACTGAAACGAATGACTGGAAAGGTTGAGTTAGCCAAAGAGTTCATTGACGGATGTAGACAATTTGGTACCCAGAGCCCACGCTACCATGGCCAAGTAGTTTTCTGCCGTCGTAGGTATGTAACTTTTAATCGTTGTCTCCACCACATTGACTGCAATGTCAT